>NC_133328.1:250823051-251123051 GCF_042186555.1 Aquarana catesbeiana | reverse complement strand
AATGACAATTGCGCAATCATACAACACTGTACCCAAACTAAATTTTTATCATTTTGTTCCCACAAATAGAGCTTTCTTTTCGTGGTATTTGATCACCTCTGCAGTTTTTATTTTTTGCTAAACAAATAAAAAAAGACGAAAAAAATTTTGAAAAAAAAATAAAAGTTTAGCTTTTATTTCTGTTAAAAAAAAATTGTAAATAAGTTTTCTCTTTCACTGATGGGCACTGATAAGGCGGCACTGACAGGCACGGATACGGCGGCACAGATGAGGTGGCACCAATGAGCGGGCACTGATATGTGGCACTGATGGGCACTGGTAGGCGGCACTCGTATGCAGCACTGATGGCCATTGATAGGCGGCACTGATGGGTGGCACTGGTTGGCACTGATAAGCGACACTGAGCAATGAAAGGTGGCACTGCTGGGCACTGATACGCGGCACTGATGGGCATCCCTGGTGGCACTGGTAGGCATCGAAGTGGGCACTGATTGGCAGCTGCCTGGGCACACAGTGGCATTTCCCTGGGGGTCTAGGGGCATACCTGGTGGTCCAGTGTGGATGGCTTCCCTGGTGGTCCTGGGCGGCTTCCCTGGTGGTCCTGGGCGGCTTCCCTGGTGGTCCTGGGTAGGATCCAAGGGGGGGGGGGGGACGACTCTTTACCTAGATCGGTGTTGCAGGGTGTCAGACTGACACACCGCAACAACGATCGCCGCGATGCACGCCCCCGGGGGCGCACAGTGGCTCGATATTCCTGATCACGTCATATGACGTCCGATTAGGAATATCAAACCACTTTGCCGACGTCATTTGGTAATAGGGCGGGTGGCAAGTGGTTAAAAATGTATTTAGTTTGTCGCCACTGCACGTTTGTGCAGTTAAAGCATGTCGTGTTTGGTATCCATGTACTCTGCCTAAGATCATCTTTTTTATTTCGAAAAATCGCTGCGCAAATACGGTGTGGAAAAAAAAAAATGAAACACCCACCATTTTAATCTGTAGGGCATTTGCTTTAAAAAAATATATATAATGTTTGGGGGTTCAAAGTAATTTTCTTGCAAAAAAAAAATTAATTTTTTCATGTAAACAAAAAGTGTCAGAAAGGGCTTTGTCTTCAAGTGGTTAGAAGAGTGGGTGATGTGTGACATAAGCTTCTAAATGTTGTGCATAAAATGCCAGGACAGTTCAACCCCCCATGACCCCATTTTGGAAAGTAGACACCCCAAGCTATTTGCTGAGAGGCATGTCGAGTCCATGGAATATTTTATATTGTGACACAAGTTGAGGGGAAAATACAATTTTTTTTTTTTTTGCACAAAGTTGTCACTAAATGATATATTGCTCAAACATGCCAAGGGAATATGTGAAATTACACCCCAAAATACATTCTGTTGCTTCTCCTGAGTACAAGGATAACATGTGTGAGACTTTTTGGGAGCCTAGCCGCATACAGGCCCCCGAAAACCAAGCACCGCCTTCAGGCTTTCTAAGGGCATACATTTTTTATTTCACTCTTCACTGCCTATCACAGTTTCGGAGGCCATGGAATGCCCAGGTGGCACAAACATCCCCCCAAATGACCCCATTTTGTAAAGTAGACACCCCAAGCTATTTGCTGAGAGGTATAGTGAGTATTTTGCAGACCTAACTTTTTGTCACAAAGTTTTGAAAATAAATTTTTTTTTTCTTGTCTTTCTTCATTTTCAAAAACAAATGAGAACTGCAAAATACTCACCATGCCTCAGCAAATATCTTGGGGTGTCTACTTACCAAAATGGGATCATTTGGGGGGAGGGGGGGGTGGTTGTGCCATCTTGGCATTTTATGGCCTTCAAAACTGATAGGTAGTGAGGAGTGAAATAAAAAAATTTACGCCCTTAGAAATCCCGAAGGCGGTGCTTGGTTTTCGGGGCCCCGTGCGCGGCTAGGCTCCCAAAAAGTCCCACACATGTGGTATCCCCATACTCAGGAGAAGCAGCTAAATGTATTTTGGGGCGCAATTTCACATATAACCATGGCACGTGTGAGCAATATATCATTTAGTGACAACTTTTAGTACATTTTTTTTTGTTTTTTTTTTTATCATTATTCAATCACTTGGGACAAAAAATGTAATATTTAATGGGCTCAACATGCCTCTCAGCAATTCCCTTGGGGTGTCTACTTTCCAAAATGGGGTCATTTGGGGGGGGGGGGGGGGGGGGTTGTACTGCCCTGCCATTCAGCACCTCAAGAAATGACATAGACAGTCAAACTAAAAGCTGTGTAAATTCCAGAAAATGTAGCCTAGTTTGTAGACGCTATAACTTTTACGCAAACCAATAAATATACGCTTATTGACATTTTTTTTTACCAAAGACATGTGGCCGAATACATTTTGGCCTAAATGTATGACTAAATTTGAGTTTATTGGATTTTTTTTATAACAAAAAGTAGAAAATATAATTTTTTTTCAAAATTTTAGGTCTTTTTCCGTTTATAGCGCAAAAAAAAAAAAAAAAAACGCAGAGGTGATCAAATACCATCAAAAGAAAGCTCTATTTGTGGGAAGAAAAGGACGCAAATTTCGTTTGGGTACAGCATTGCATGACCGCGCAATTAGTTAAAGTGACGCAGTGTCAAATTGTAACAAGTGCTCTGGTCAGGAAGGGGGTAAATCTTTCCGGTGCTGAAGTGGTTAATCAAGCCCCCGCACTGGAAATGGAACTCACGAAAGTGCGGGAAATGATTAGGGAACACTCCCTTTACAAAGCCAAACATGTTCTTCTAAGGGTACGTCGCTCATACTATGAAGATGGCAACAAGTGCAGCATGTTGGCTAGAGCACTGAAAGCCCAAAATAGCAAATCATTTGTCTTGGCACTGACTACCTCTTTCGGAGCTAAAATACATTCCACCCCAGAGTTAGCTGAAGCATTCCGTAAGTTTTATGCGGATTTATACAACTTGAGATCTACTCCTTTGGCCTCAACAAACCAGATCACTCTCTGAAATGAAAACTTACCTACAGGAGGCCCAACTCCAGAGGCTCACTCAGGAGGAAAGGGATGCTTTATCCCAACCACTCTGCCAAAGAATTTGCGATGGCCATCGTGGCCACCCAGCCTGGGAAAGCCCCAGGACCGGACGGCTCTAGGATTTCGCACTATAGAACCTTTCAAACGACACTTATGCCACACTTCTTAGAAGCCTTTAACGCCATCACAGATGGCCATAGCACCCCCTCCGAGTTACTCAGCCCTAAAATCTCTGTCATTCGAAACCAGGCAAAGACCCACTACAATGTGCCAGCTACTGCCCCATCTCGATTTTGAACTGCGACATTAAGTTATTCACCAAAATCATCACAACCAGATTAAAGGTTATCTTGCAGCGTATTGTACCCCTCAATCAGGTAGGGTTCATCCAATCCAGGGAAGCCAGAGACAACACCATTAGAACCCTAGATATCATTGCATCAGCCGAGAAACTCAACTCTCCAATGCTTCTATCTACAGACGCCGAAAAGGCTTTAGACAGTCGATTGGACCTTTCTTTTTGAAACCCTCAAATGTTTTGGTATGCCCGCCCCAATCTTGTCCTGGATAGCGGCCATTTACACAAACCTGACAGCCACTATTAGAGTTAATGGCTTTAATTCTGACTCCCTCGCGATCTCTAATGGCACCAGGCAGGGATGTCCCCTATCCCCACTCCTCTTTATACTCACACTGGAACCATTTCTTCAACATGTATGTAATAACCAAGATGTGAAGGGAGTACAAACCACGACATACCACCACAAAGTGGCAGCATTTGCCGTCGACCTTCTTTTTTATATCACAGATCCCCTAACCTCTCTGCGCTCCCTACTACGGGAACTGAAAAAATATGGTGCCCTTTTCAACTTTAAGGTAAACCTCCAAAAGTCTGAGGCTCTTAATGTCTCCCTTCCAGACTACTCTGCAAAGCATACGGCCTAACTTCCCCTTTAGATGGGCGACACAGTATCCAGTACCTAGGGACAAAAATACCAGCAAATCCAAACTCTATATTTAAACTCAATTTTCAGCCACTTCTGGCCTCATTGTCCACAGATTTGGCTAGATGGAATGGACTGGCCCTATCGTGGTTCAGTCGATGTAACATACTCAAAATTAATGCGATGCCCAGACTTTTTTACCTATTACCTGCCTATTAAGATCCCCCAAACATACTTTCAAGCGGTTAGATCCGCCTTCACTAATTTTGTGTGGCAGTGAAAAACCCCCCAAATCACGAGAGCACTTATGCTCCGGCCTAAACTCAAGGGAGGAATGGGGTTCCCAGATCCGGCTCTACTATACAGTTGTCCACATGAATAGGGTAGTAGATTGGTGTTGGCATGGCGCCACTAAGCTATGGGTCAGCTTGGAACAAGACACTGAACAGGTACCAATACAGGGCCTGCCATGGGTAGGGAAAAGTCACGTTACCCACCTCTCCCACCACCCCTTAATTGGACCTATTTTGACCGAATCCGAAAGGTTCTTTAAACTCTCTTCGCTCAAAAGTTTCCCGTCCCCAATGTCACTGATAATAGGATAATAGGAAAGTTCGGACCTGGACTGTCAGAACCAGCATTTACCGCACACTCACCGCAGAAAATCTTAAGTGCGTCCCATTTCCTCTGCACAAATGGCTGGATTTCATGCAAAACCCTGTTTACGGGCTCAGGATCACAGTTCCTGGACCACTGGCGAGCTCATCAATTGACATTTCCTGAACTCACTACCCAAGCCACACCTCTTTCAGAGGCCTCTTAGCCCGTTTGAGGAACTCTGCCTGGGGGAAGGTCCGATAAGGAAATCCTTGTCCCTTTCCTACGAGGCTCTACTAGATCTTCATGCGCAATCGGAACCTCCCTTTCTTTCCAAATGGGAAAAAGACCTTCAGGTCACTTTTTCGAAACAAAAAGATAAAATTCTCTATTTTGCTCATAAATCATCGCTATGCAGTAAGTACCAGGAAACCACTTACAAAATCATGACACAGTGATATAGAACCCCATCTGTACTAGCCAAACTATTCCCACAATTGAGCGATCGATGCTGGAGATGTGACTCCCACAGGGGAACACTTTTACACATCTTCTGGGAATGCCCGAACATCCAGCCATTTTGGCTACAAGTTATCCAATTGATTCACAAATTTACGGACATGTCAGTATACGGAGACCCTGCAGCAGTTCTTCTTAATCTGACCCCTCCATCGTGGAAAAAATACAATAAATAATTACTTAAACATTTACTTAATGCAGCTAGAGCATGCATTACAGCCATGTGGAAACAACAATCTCCTCCTACCCTCGCCCAATGGTTCGCCAGAGTGAAAGACATAGAAAGCATGGAGAGTCTGACCGCCGATCTTCGGGACAAATCAGAACAACACAAAAAAAGATGGTTCTACTGGGATCAGTTCCGTTTCTCTGATGAATACCCTCAATACCTTTGCCTGTCGTGACATGAGTGGTGTGGGGCTGGCGGGGTACTGTCCGCATCCCCTTCCCTACCTCCCCCCACTACACCCTTTTTCCTTTTACTTTCTTCTCACAGTAAATTTTTTTCTTAAGTTTAAAAATTGATGCACTTCGTCACGGCCGAACACCGTTTAAGATAAAATCCGTCATCAACCAGTCACTACTTTCCGAGAGGTTTTGAAATCTTTATCGATTGCATAAAAATGCTTTTTTCAATTTTTAAAAACAGATAATGTTAGATTGTAGTATTTACGCTAACTGTTATTACCCTAACTGTGATATAGCAGGGCTGTTTGGCTACCTGCAACTGTCACCCTCTGTGCATCTTTCAATAAAAAGATAATCAAAAAAAAAAAAGAAGCTGTGACCAAGAACTGTCAGTGACATCTCAGTGTGCTGTGAGCAGGCATGGGGCACGCTCTGAGCACACAACCTTCTGTCACCTTGAACACATATTTGCAGCAGCCTTAAAGCCCAGTTTTTTGCTGCCACATATAGGGGTTACCTAGTCAGCAAAGTTAAGTAGTTTGGGGTCCATGGGAGCGTAGCCAACCTCCCAGGGTGTGGCCACAAGAAGAAAATATAATCCAGATGGAATAGGATAGAGTAAATGGTAGACAAAAAGTCAAGGAAAACTTCTGAAGAGATTGCCCTCTTACTGCAGTGATCAGAATATATTTAGAATTCATAAGAATGACTCAATGATAATTGTGAAGTTGAAAACCAGATCCTGTATATGTATTATTTTTTCAAGTGATCAACTTTTGGTGGTTGCATTTTAATAGTTAATATACATAATATATTAATTTATTTAATTGAGATACAAGAGTCATTTTGGCTTAAATGTAAATTCATTATCTAGGAGTACAGTTCAGGACACAGGCTGAGTATTCATGGACCCTGGGTTATAGGCTTGTACCTTCAGGTGGTTGGACACTGGCAATGCTTTTGAGGACATATGGGTGCCTCCCCTATAACCCTACTCTAATCTGAGTCCTCAGCTTTGTAGCAAGCAATGCAGAGTAACCCAAGCATATATGGGAGGGTGTTCTGTGTCCTGTAATACACTCCAAAATATAGAATTTACGGGCAAGTCAAAATTCATCTCATCATACAGTACAGAAAACAGACTGAGTATTAATGGGACATCGGGATGTTCCCAAGCAAACCAAACTGTGCCAACAAAAAACAAAAAGTCTGACAGACCCAAGTTCAGAGTGCTGCTGCTAGAACATTGTGGCAGAAAGCTGCATTCATGAAAGATTGAATGTCTACCTGGTAGAACTTTGAAAACAAACAGAGAATAATGTGGTACCCCTACAAAGCTCAACTAGAGAGGCTTGGCTCCCGAATGCCCAGGAAACACTGGGTGGAGTGGGTATAAATTACACAGGAGGAGATTTGACCTTTAGAGTGTAGGGTAGGACTAATAGGGAGTCCATCTTCCTGGTAGAAGCGGTTTGCTTTGAGGTAGACTTTGATGGCTCAGACTACATCAAGGCAATGCATAGCAATTTCCTTTGGGTGCTTGGGAGTAGGGCACAAAGTTGGAAGGACTATGTCTTCATTGAGGTGGAAGACCAATATCACCTTAGGAAGAAAATATGGTCTTTGGTGTAGAACTACCTTGTCCTTGTGAAGAATTGCTCCTTACAAGAGAAAGCTGCCAGCTCAGACACACATCTGAGCAGCACAATAGCAACTAAAAAGGCTACCTTGCAGAAGCGGTCTTGTATGGGGATATTCCTTGATGGGTGCAAAGGGAGGTTTCTGCAGGGCAGAGGGACTTAAGGAAGCACAGGGTGCTGCAAAGAGGTTCTGATCTGAGGTACACCTTGGCTAAGCAAACATAAAATACCCAGCACACTTATCAGCTAGCCTGCAAAAAAACAAAAACAAAACCAAACTGACTTTTTCTAACAATTCACGCTGATGTCCAATGTGTCCCTGTGCCTTTGAGCTCTCTCCAGGCAAACCTGCCCTTAATTTAACCACTGCTATACAGGGTGCCAATTTATAGACTCTCAAATAGAGTTAGGACTGAGGTACACAGAGGTGCTTTGGTGAGGCACCGCGGCTTCCACATATATTTGCAAATGTGTGCAACTAAACCCTATTGTTTCTAATGTGAATTGTTAGACAGGGTCAATTTTTTTTTTTTTTTTGCAGGCTAGCTGGTAAGTGTGCTGGAAATTTTGTTTGCGATATGCATTACCTCTCCATGTGCACCTTACTGCAAAGGCTAGTTAGAGATTGGGGTCGTTGTCATGTTTTTGTATATCTTGCACGCTTTGGATAAAGATGCTTAAAGTGGCATTTCAGCTTTCCCCTAACTAGCCTTAAAACTCTTCCCTCCCCCCTCCTAACACCTATCCTAATTAACCTGGGTAAGAAAGAAGTATATACTTAACCTTTTTCAGGCTGCTTCGGTCCAGTCATGCGAATCCCCCTGTCAGCCAGCGGCAGCTGCAGGAAGAGGAGAGTGATCCAAAAATGGCTAGTAAAGACTACAGCAGTGATGTCACCCATGAGTCTCAATGGCCCATCCATTGTTGGTTCACCCTCCTCTCCTTTGAAGTCACAGAGCTGAAACAAGGGAGCCGGATCATGTGACCGCACTGACCTGAAAATAGGCAAGTACAGTATATACATCTTTCTTACAGTGGTCTGGGTCTAGGGGCATGGCAAGGTAAGGGAGATTCAAGTGCGACAATGTTGAGGCTTTTGTGCACAGCCGAATGAGCATATCCACGATGGCAAGCATATTGACACTGCAACCTCAGGTGTATAGGAGTCTGGGAGTGAGAAATCTTCCTCAGCCTCCTCTAACTCTTCCTCCAGGTCCTCTTCATTCCCTCTTCCAGGCCAGGCATATTAGGATCTGACTCAAGTAAAGAAGGTCAGGTAGGCCGTTTGCTACATGCCTGAAATAGAACTAGAATAGGATTCAGTGACCTGTGTTAAAATCAAGTCTTGCTCTGGAGCAAGTCAAACACTTAGACCCCTTTCAAACTAAGGCAGTTTTCAGGCATTTTAGCTCTAGAAATTGCGCCTGTAAAGTGCCTGAAAACTGCCTACCATGCCGTCTGCATGTGAAAGCCTGAGTGATTTCACACTGGGGCGGTGCACTTGCGGGACGTTAGAAAAAGTCCTGCAAGCAGCATCTTAGGGGCTGTTTGGGAGCACTGTATACAGTGCTCCCAAACCGCCCCTGTCCATTGCAATGAATGGGCAGTGCTTCCGAAGCGCCTGAAAAGCGGCAGAAGGGGCATTTTTAACCCCTTCTTCTGCCGCTAGTGGGTGTTAAAAGCGCCAGCTAGTGGCCAAAAAGCGCCGCTAAAATGAGTGGCGCTTTAGTGCTAACACAGTGTGAAAGAGGTCCAACTTTAATGTTGCACAGACCTTTGGCAGAGTGAATGTTTGCCTACGTTTGTGCAGCCTTTCCCTTTTGCCTGCAATCTGCACTGCATTCATTTCATGGAGGACAGGCGAGACAAATAAAACAAAAAACACAACTAATCACCACATAGGGGGCACATTTTTTTAAAAAAAGTCAAAGTATGTAAAAAAATTCAAAAAGGTACACCAAAGCACCTAAATTCCCCTTCCCTGCAAATCATTTTTTGAGCCCCCCCCTCCTTATTGAGCACAACTGCACGTGTCAGGGGAGCCTAAGCACAGAAATATTGACTACCCTACATGGGTTATACATTGTTGTGCAAGCAATAATTCTAGGTGCATTATTGTTAAAGTGGTAGTAAACACCGCTTGCTGACTTGTACCTACAGGTAAGTTTATATTAGCCACTTCCCACCCACATGACATCATATATGACATTGTGGACTTTGAGTGGAGATATCTGGAAGATGTCTGTAGCTACAGGCATCATCCAGATATCTTTTCCAGCCAGCGATTCCCTGCAATGTAAAAGCCATCCTAGCGGAGTATTAGCCGCTGGATCACTTTTACAGACGGCGGGAGGGGATGCGCCCCCCACCGGCGCCCCTCTTGGCTCTCCCATGCAATCGGAAAACCGGAAATCTAATCCGGCGGTGGCACTGGGTTACTGAGTGGGGTGCGGAAATAGGATAAACATGTCTAGATAGATACATACATACATACATTTATAGGAGACATAAAAACCTGGGTGTCGACCACTCTGTAGCAAAGTCTTTGTGGCAAAAGGGTGGAAAGAAGTGAGTAGAACTATAGGGGCCTGATAGAGTTGGGATAGAGATATAGATATACAGTGGGGACGGAAAGTATTCAGACCCCCTTACATTTTTCACTCTTTGTTATATTGCAGCCATTTACTAAAATCATTTAAGTTCATTTTTTTCCTCATTAATGTACACACAGCACCCCATATTGACAGAAAAACACAGGACTGTTGACATTTTTGCAGATTTATTAAAAAAGAAAAACTGAAATATCACATGGTCCTAAGTATTCAGACCCTTTGCTGTGACACTCATATTTAACTCAGGTGCTGTCCATTTCTTCTGATCATCCTTGAGATGATTCTACACCTTCATTTGAGTCCAGCTGTGTTTGATTATACTGATTGGACTCGATTAGGAAAGCCACACACCTGTCTGTATAAGACCTTACAGCTCACAGTGCATGTCAGAGCAAATGAGAATCATGAGGTCAAAGGAACTGCCTGAAGATCTCAGACAGAATTGTGGCAAGGCACAGATCTGCCCAAGGTTAAAAAAAAATAAATTATGCTGCACTTGAGGTTTCTAAGAGCACAGTGGCCTCCATAATCCTTAAATGGAAGACGTTTGGGACGACCAGAACCCTTCCTAGAGCTGGCCGTCCGGCCAAACTGAGCTATCGGGGGAGAAGAGCCTTGGTGAGAGAGGCAAAGAAGAACCCAAAAGATCGCTGTGGCTGAGCTCCAGAGATGCAGTCGGGAGATGGGAGAGCCCTCCACCAGTTGGGGCTTTATGGCAGAGTGGCCCGACGGAAGCCTCTCCTGAGTGCAAGACACATGAAAGCCCGCATGGCGTTTACTAAAAAAACATCTGAAGGACTCCAAAATGGTGAGAAATAAGATTCTCTGGTCTGATGAGACCAAGATAGAACTTTTTGGCCTTAATGCTAAGCGGTATGTGTGGAGAAAACCAGGCACTGCTCATCACCTGTCCAATACAGTCCCAACAGTGAAGCATGGTGGTGGCATCATCATGCTGTGGGGGGTGTTTTTCAGCTGTAGGGACAGGACGACTGGTTGCAATCGAGGGAAAGATGAATGCGGCCAAGTACAGGGATATCCTGGACGAAAACCTTCTCCAGAGTGCTCAGGACCTCAGACTGGGCCGAAGGTTTACCTTCCAACAAGACAATGACCCTAAGCACACAGCTAAAATAAGGAAGGAGTGGCTTCACAACAACTCCGTGACTGTTCTTGAGTGGCCCAGCCAGAGCCAGAGACTTAAACCCAATTGAGCATCTCTGGGAACCTAAAAATGGCTGTCCACCAACATTTACCATCCAATCTGACAGAACTGGAGAGGATCTGCAAGGAGGAATGGCAGAGGATCCCAAATCCAGGTGTGAAAAACTTGTTGCATCTTTCCCAAAAAGACTCATGGCTGTATTAGATCAAAAGGGTGCTTCTACTAAATACTGAGCAAAGGGTCTGAATACTTAGGCCCATGTGATAATTCAGTTTTTTTTTTTTTTAGTAAATCTGCAAAAATGTCAACAATTCTGTGTTTTTCTGTCAATATGGGGTGCTGTGTGTACTTTAATGAGGAAAAAAAATGAACTTAAATGATTTTATCAAATGGCTGCAATATAACAAAATGAAAAATTTAAGGGGGTCTGAATACTTTTTCCGTCCCCAGTGTGTGTGTGTGTGTGTAGATATATATCTATCTATATTGTCACTTTAAGAATTGATAATATGCTTGATTTGTTTACTTTCCCTAGATGTTCTCCTTTTTCTTTGTTTCAATTCCTTGGAAAAAGGAAACTACAGGATATGTGACTGATAAGAACCCAGAAAGCTGACTTCCTTATCAAAACCAGACCAAATATTGCTGATATGTCTTTTTTGAGAGTCACATGATGTAACCACCCATTTAACTGGTCCCTTGCTACTAAGATATGAATGTTGATTGGACTAAACTATATGATCACACCTATAAACACGCCTAGTGCTTATGCATATTCATAAAGTATAAAAATTGTATAACCCGTAGATGTAAGCTCAGAAACACTTTCACTTTACTGCTTGTTGAGAACTGTGTATTGTGTTTCTCCACTATAGTGCATGGAATAAAAAAAGCACCCACTTATCTTAAGATCTGGACTCACTATCTCATCATCTGTCTTGTTTTGAGACCCCTAAATCAGATTTAACAGAAGTGTCCTAGTACCTTGTAAAATGATAAAGAGTGCTAAGGTTATGGATACTAAGACACGCCCAGTGCTGTTTGCACTCACTATCACAGGAGTGCTGTCTTTGGCGCAACATCGCTGAGCTCAGAGCTATTGTGGTGGGGAAGAGAGCTCAAGCAAATCGGTTTGAATTGGAGAAAAATCTTGCTCCTGGGATAGCAGGGGTAAGCAGTAACCGACGAGAGCGTCTTTTTACCATTTGTCTTAGCAACAAGATAGGACAGAGGGTGCCATCTCGGAGTTTTTTTGGCCAGACTTCAGAAGGTACACAAAAGGCCTACACTTCTAGCCAGGTAATTTTGGTCAGAGCTGCACAGTTTGTTTTTATCTACAGATACCCATTACCTGCATAGGCAGAGTGTATGCCTGTAATCCTAGAACAAGGAACAGCATAGAGAATATTCACTTTATCATAGGGGGCAATTGCAGTTGCCTCCTCTATAGCAAACAGGGTTGAGGGGTTCTCTCAGTTCATTGAACATTTAGATATTAAAGTGATAGTAATTTGCAGAAATTAATATAATTTCTAGAAAGTGAGCTTTTAGGAACACAAATACAATTGATATTTGATAAAAAAATACACATTTTCTAAGCTACAATATGTGCAGGGAAATGAATATAATTGTATTTCAGTGCTGGAACTACATTTGTCAGAGAATGAAATGGTCTAAATGCACCACTCAATATGTTGCAGCTGTCAGTGTTGAGTTACTAGACGTTTCATATATATATATATATATATATATATATATATATATATATATATATATATATATATATATATATATATATATATATATATATATATATATTTATTTTAAAAGCTTACCTTTCTTAAAAGCCATCACAAAATCCCTAAGGGAATCTGAATCAAATTCATCAGGGTCTCTGGCATATTTTTTACCATTTGTGTCTAGAATGGCTACATTCACTTCTTCCCCACTGTCACTTAATCCAAGGTCTTTTAATTCAGAAGCATAATCCTCTTCGTTAGCAATAGCAAAGGTATACTCTGGAAAATCTTTTGCAACATCCAAAACTTTATTTCTCCAGTACTGGGTTGCTGCAATTAAAACACAGTAATATTAAAGCAAAACTAGGTTTTTGAAAACTTCGTCCTTGTGGAACTCTTCCCTCTTCAACCCAATCTAATTCAAGGCTGTATATGAAGCCCTGATTTATTTCCAAATTTAGATTAAAGCAGTATTACACCCAACAAATAGGAATTTTGACTTACCTGTTAATTTACATATCTTGGAGTACAGGACACAGGAATTGATTTTTAGACCACAAGTTTTATGATACTACCCTTCGGTGACTAGACACTGACAAAAGCCTTACTGGAAACCTCCCCCCACAGTGTAGCTGTATAACCACACCCATTGCATGAGGCTCCAGTTTTTTTACCAAGCAGTAAGAAAAATCACAGAGAAAGGAAGGGAGGGGCCTGCACTGTACTCTATATTTACAGGTACAATAAAGTTCCTATTACCCCAAGGCCCCTTTCACACTTGTGCGACTTCAAAGTCCCGCGATTTTGGAGCAGTACTACTTTGTACAACTTTGCCACAACTTTGGCATTAACCATTCTCAGCTTGTGCTTACAAAGTCGTACTGAAATCGTGTCTATATTATTCAGGTACGATTTGCATGCTACTTGAGGGTTTAATATTGAGGTCTATGGAGTACAACTCGCATGGAAGTTGGACCAAAGTAGTGCAGGGACTACTTTGAAGTCGGCACGACTTAAAGTCGTGCCAATATGAATGGTAGTCATTGAAAATCATGGAGAATGACTTGTCATACAATTTTGCAGTACAAAATCGTGGGACAAGTCGTATAAGTGTGAAAAGGGCCCCCTTGTTCTAAGATTGCCCTGTATTTGGCTCCATCTTCCCATCAACTATGACCAGCTTCCCTGTCTCTGCTGAAGAAAAGCATCCCCACAACATGATGCTGCCACCACTATATTTCACGGTGATGCACAGTGTTAGTTTTCCGCCACACATAGTGTTTTGCTTAAAGGCCAGATTTGTGGAGTGCACAACTAGTAGCTGTCCTATGGACAGATTCTCCCACCTGAGCTGTGGCTCTCTGAAGCTCCTCCAGAGTTACCATGGGCCTCTTGGCTGCTTCTCTGATTAAATTGCCCGGCCTGTCAGTTTAGGTGGATGGCCATGTCATGGTAGGTTCAGGCCAATCAAAGAGGCTGAATGTAGTTACCATACCGACGTGTCCCTCCTCCAATGAGAGGCTCTTCCTGCTGTGGGGATTCTAGCCATGTTGTGGCAACCCCCTCCTTCCCCATGCACGTCCGTGTACATTGACTGAGTGATGTCCTGATGTTATTGGAAGCCTGAACACAAGGTCCTGTATAACACCTGGTTTGCCGGTCATCTGCCACGTCAACAGAGGGGAGGTTCCAACACCTGCTGGTTATCTGGCCCTTGGTCTATCTACGAGCTTATTGAGCTTACTATCTGGTAAGCATGCATTCTTAAAGGTGGAGGATCACTGGAAGGGGTGTCGTTTTCATTTTCCACTTTTAGACACTGATCCCTATGAAGAGCTAATTGGGGACTCTTCCCATCCTTTAGAAGATTTCCTCTTTTGGTTCTGGGACTTTTTTATTTATGGTTCACTATCTTGTGTTTTTGACATTTTTGTGATTTTTATTCAATGATATTGACTGTTCACTATTGATTTGTGTGCTATTCAATTTATTTATTTCGAGGATTCACATACACTTCCATAATCAATTGGGCATCTTTTCATATATGCCCTAACATATGTTACGAGGGTTTAGCGCAGTTTTTTTCATTGTTTTTGTCCCATTATTGTGTATTGCACATTTGAACTGCAGCTCTTGTTAGCTTTATTTTAGGGCAGTGTTTTTTGTTTCACATGGTAGGTTTGCAGTTGTGCCATACGCTTTCCAGTTTTGATTGATGGATTGAACAGCGCTCCGTGAGATGCTCAAAGCTTGGGATATTTCTTTTTTAATAACCTAACCCTGCTTTGATCTTCTCCAAAACTGTATTCCTGACCTGTCTGGTGTGTTTTGGCCTTCATGATGTCGTTTGTTCACTAAAGTTCTCTAGAAAAATCTCTTTGGGGGGGCTTCACAAAACAGATGTATTTACACTGAGATTAAACTACTCACAGGTGGACACTATTTAGGTGACTTCTGAAGGCAATTGGTTCCACTAGATTTTAGTTAGGGGTATCAGCGTAAAGGGGGCTGACTACAAATGCATGCCACACTTTTCACATTTGTAAAAAAAAAAAAAAATTTGAAAGCCATCATTTTCCTTCCACTTCACAATTACGTGCCACTTTGTGCTGGTGCATCACATAAAATCCCAATAAAATACATTTACGTTTTTGGTTGTAACTTGACAAAATGTGGAAACTATCAAGGGGTATGAATACTTTTTCAAGGCACTGTAACTGCTTAAAAAGTGTTGTCTGGAGTTTGGCTTTAATTTGATAGTCAAGCCTATCCAAATCTGCTAGGGCAGCTAACCCTACACTCTCCTCACACTGACAATGTTGCTATCCAAAAGTTGTCTCCGTTGCTCCACCAATCAGACTGTACACACCCTGAGACAGAGTGTGAATTAAAATAGCCACCACATTTAAGGATTGGTAAACTGCAATATATTACACATTTGTTTTTGGGTTTAGTACTGCTTTAATAAACTCCACTCAATATCCTTCAACTATTAAAAGCTAAAGACTACTTACTAGTATTTTTTTTCTGCCATTTAACAGTTGAATGACAGAGCGCAACGCAACACAGCACTAGTAGAGTGGGGCTTAATCTCTGATAAGTCGTCGAGTCCCCTTGTAAGCCTGGGCCTAGGTTTCAAGGAGCTTCCCAAGGATTGACTTAAAGATGAATACTTGAAGGCACCACAAGTTTGTCATCTTAGAATCCAGGTGGCTAGGTCAGGTCCACTTCCAGTGTACATTATTGTAACTAGTGCATCATTTTCAAGCTCCTTGTTTAACCCCCTCAGCACCAGCACATTTCTTCATTTTCAAAACATTATGGCAAAATGGGATCACCTTGGGGTGTCTGCTACCAAAAAAATAATAATAAATAAAGAAGAAGGGGAGGGTTTTTTCAAAGTTTTTGGTCTTTTTCCCCCGTTATATTAAAAAAAAAAAAAGGGGGGATTATTAAATACCAAGAGAAAGCTCCGTTTGTTTCCAAAAATTATATAAAAATGTATTTGGGTGCATGAGTAATTGTCAGTAAATCCATCACAGCACTGAACACTGAAATATGTCCTAGTAATGAAGGGGTATTACAGGCTAGTACCCAAGTGGTAAAACATTAAAGAAAAAAAAAAAAAAAAGACATGGGGCCTAAACCCAAGACTTAGAAATATTTTTGATTCTATGCTGAACTTACCAGTGCGATGGTCGAAGCTGAAATCTACTGTGTAATAAACAACAAAAAGTGGGCGCTTTGTGTATCTCTTAGCTTCATTAGCATGTGTTCTGTGGCCAACTAAAGGCAGACCATGCTTACGAATGTGGTCTTTAATATTTTCTTCTGTTATAGTATCCTGAAACAAAATTTCAAAGAAAGATAAAACTACATTTTTCCATTACATATTATCAGAAAAATCATTTGAACCTAAGCAACAGCATGGCAGGCAAGTGCATGCACATGCATAGATTGCAATGATTTAAGTAAAAGTAAAAAAGAAAAAAAAAAAAAAAAAAAAAGTAGCCAAGCTGTTCAGAACATAATGCAAAAGGCTTTACAAGTACACAGAGACAAGGCCAAAAAAAAAAATCTACACATACTTAGTATAAAAAACTAAGAGCTGACACGTTTTGGCTTATGACCCCATAAAAACCTTGAATGCACTAGCTACCCCTAGACTCAGTTAATCCTCCAAAACATACCTAGTAAGTCCTGCAATTCTGCTAACTGCCACCCCTACTACCCCCACACCATCAGTTTGACTGTCAAGGTCCCAGTCTGTGTAAAAGCTGCAGTCAGCATCTCTTCCTGCAATATGTTATGTTATTAATGTTTTATGTGCTAACTGGGGCTAGCTTAAAGTGGTTGTAAATCTCTGACATGAAAAAGCATATTCCTCTATAGTGTGTATCTGCCTCAATCCAAAGCACTGAATGTGGTTTCTCTCTGCTGCCTGTCTGCTCTGCCAACTGTCTAAGTGATTTCTGACAGCCATTGCCAACTCCAAGGGGTGGAGGGGGTAGGAGAGTTCCAGAATACAGCCTGTGATTGACAGCCTCATCCATACTTGCTTCCTTATGGGTTTGTATGCAGGGGGGGTGTCGATCCCTCTAAGAGCTCATGTTATAGTCAGCTCCCTGCTATGTGCTCTGAAATGTGTGACCTCAGATTCCCACTCCCTGCTTGCTAGAGCTCAGAAATGCTGTGTACAATGTGTGGTTTAGTAGGCTGTAGCGAAGAGATGGCTGCAGATAAAACAGGTATAACTTGTACAGAAAGATTTGTTTCATTTCTGTATATCACCAGACGCTAATCACTTCACTGGGATTATATAAGGCCCCTTTATTACGATAAGCCCGCTCGGATCCACCTGTTCGTTTTTCAGGCAGAAAACTCCCCATAGAAATCAGCGGGGCTCTGACAGGTCCCTCCCTGCTCAGTGAGCAGAGAAGGACCTGTCATCCACAGGCTCAGCAGAGATCAACGGAGCGATCTCCCGCTGAGCAGATCCGCCCCGTGTGAGAGGGGCCTTGTGGTTTACAACCACTTTAAAGTTTAGTTTATTCACATTCCATTTAGATGCAGCAAACCTGAAAAGTATTCCACAATCCAAATAGGAACTAAATATGGATATTTTTTCTTGAAGCGGAAGTAAACCTATCCATAAAATGGTTTAATTTCTGGTACGTGCTGGAAATGTAACACTCCCATTGGTTGTGTTCTCAACCAAACTGAGAAACCATGCAATGGCTAGTGTCATAACCGATCACATATGCAGCATCATGGCAGTTGTAGATTAAACGGAGGCAAAGATGGCAGATTCCCTGGCTGAAAACGATAGGTGGGTTTACATACACTTTAAACTGGTCATTTGAGGATCCTCTGGTGCATTTCTTTAAAATTAAAATCACCATCAGTGTTGACACTTTTCTCCTAAACCTAGCTGGAATAAGTTTTGGCAATGCATGGCTTAGCGGACCTGTGCATACTTAACTTTGATACACCTTCTCTCCTCTTAAGCCAAAATCTGAGGTTTTTTCTTGTCAAAATATTTTATTATAGATTTCAGTATGGAAATAACATTGTACAAGTGACATATTGTAGTAATAATACAGTCTTGTAGAAGATGGTAATTTACATAATCTAATATTATATCCTTAGAGACAATAAATTAACGTCAAGAACAAATTAAAATGTTGTTGATAATACATAAGGCTATTCAAGATAATGTGTATTAATATAATAGTCATATATTATAATCTTGACAATATCAAAGAGACTGTTGAGTGGAAAATACGAAAAGAAAAAATATACAAAATAACCAAAATGGGTGCTATAAAATCGTATAGTATATCATAAAAAATAAAAGGAAGGAGAGATGAAGGAAGTGAAGAAGAGAAGGAAGAGTGGAAAAGTCCGCAAGGTGAGACCATGATCCATTACTACTATTTAAGGAAACATAAGCTTTAAAATTCTACATTCAAGCTACCACGGCAATAGTACTTGATTGTCAAAGGTTTGTGGTATAGTATAGTTTATCCAGGGTTGCCACGTTCTTTCAAACTTAGGGATCATGTCCATATCAATAGCTATAATTTTGGCATGGGTCATAGTATTATTCATTTCAACTAATGCTTCCTTTACGATTAGGTTAGAAGATTTCCATGCTCTTGCTAGTGTTTGTTTAGCCGCTGTAAAGAGTTGCATTAGCAATTTAAATTGAGCGTGTGTTATATTTTCGGTTTCAGGTTAATTAGTGCTATTGCAGGATCAAAAGGAATTATATCAAATAATTTAGATGCAATATTAAAAATTTCCTTCCGATATATTTGAGCTTTTGGACACAACCACCAAATGTGAAAGAACGTTCCCAATTCAGAGCATCCCCTAAAACACTGTGCAGAATAATTTGGTACATATTTCGCCAGCCTAGCTGGTGCTAGGTACCATCTTGTTAACACTTTATAACTCGCTTCAAGCGCCAATATATTAGGTGATGCTGTTTAAGTTGAAGACCATATTTGATTCCATTCAGAGCTATCTAATTTTCGTTTTAAGTCTTTTTCCCATTTCTGTATATATTGTGGTTCATTATGATTGGTTTGAACCAGTGAATGTGAATATAGTACAGAAATAGTACCTCTAGAATGTGGGTTATTCTTATAAATAGCTTCAAAAGTGGACAAATGAGTTAGAGATGTTACAGTATTTAATAGTGGTGTGAAAAAGTTTTTGATTTGGAGGTATCTAAACAATTCCGATTGTGGTATATTATACATTTCACTTAAATTCGGAAAAGGAATAAATGATGAAGAATTTACAAATTTGTGCATGTAAATTACATCTCTAGATGTCCATTCTTTGAAGGATTTGGGAGATACCCAGGCAGGGTAAAAAGCAGGATTTTTGAAAAAAAGAGTAAAGGATTATGTAGGGATTGTAACTGATTTTTAACTTTCAATTTATTACAGAGGGAAATAAAATGTTTGGTAATTGGGTTAAACTTTTTACGATCTTTTTAAGACAGAGTAAGTTGGAGATTGAAATAGGATCACATTCAGCAGCTTCAATAGATACCCAAAGTGGGACTTCATGATGTGCATGATATTTAGTAATACTTGCTATATGTGCTGCCCTATAATAGTATGCAAAATTAGGACATCCTAAACCCCCATTTGTTTTAGGAAGATAAAGTATTTTGCTGAATCCGTGGTTTGGAAGAACCCCATTGTTTTCCTTTGTATAATTCTCAGATAATGTGCTGGAATCAGAATTGGTACAACGCTAAACAAATAAAGTAGTTTAGGTAACAATGTCATTTTAACCACTTCCTGACCGCCGCACGACTATGTACGTCCTAAGTTTGAACGGGGATATCGTTGTTATGGCAGCAGCTAGCTGCCATAACCCCGGTATCCCCGTTTTCGTGCGGCGGCCGGCTTTCAGATAAAAGTGGTCCCTGCGGCGGATTCGCCGCGAGATCACTTTTATCGGTGGCGGGAGAGGGCCCCCCCCCCCCTCGGCCGCGATCCGGTGCCCTCCGCCGCTTACCAGAGCCGGCGGTAGCGGCAGAGGCGATCGCGTCCTCTGCCGTGGTGTGTATAGAGACGAGTAAGGCCAAGATGGCGCTCACTCGTCTCCATGACACTGCTGGGCGGAAGCGACGTCAAAACGTCACTTCCGTCCACGCCTCTTAAAGGCATATTTTTTCAAATGTCATTTTTCTAAATGACTTTTTTTTTTTTATTGCATTTTAGTGTAAATATGAGATCTGAGGTCTTTTTGACCCCAGATCTCATATTTAAGAGGTCCTGCCATGCTTTTTTCTATTACAAGGGATGTTTACATTCCTTGTAATAGAAATAAAAGTGACACAATTTTTTTTTTTTTTAAAGTGTAAAAATAAATAAAATATTGTAAAATAAATAATAATAAAAAAATTTTTTAAAACCCCCCTGTCCCGACGAGCTCGCGCGCAGAAGCGAACGCATATGCGAGTAGCGCCCGCATATGAAAACGGTGGTCAAACCACACATGTGAGGTATCGCCACGACCGGTAGAGCGAGAGCAATAATTCTAGCCCTAGACCTCCTCTGTAGCACAAAATATGCAACCTGTAGAATTTTTTAAACGTCGCCTATGGAGATTTTTGAGGGTAAAAGTTTGACGCCATTCCACGAGCGGGCGCAATTTTCAAGCATGACATGTTGGGTATCAATTTACTCGGCGTAACATTATATTTCACAATATAAAAAAAAAATTGGGATAACTTTACTGTTTTATTTTTTTATTCAAAAAAGTGAATTTTTTCCAAAAAAAGTGCGCTTATAAGACCGCTGCGCAAATACGGTGCAAAAAAAAAGTATTGCAATGACCGCCATTGTATTCTCTAGGGTGTTAGAAGAAAAACCATATATAATGTTTGGGGGTTCTAAGTAATTTTCTAGCAGAAAAACCTGTTTTAAACATGTAAACACCTAAAATCCAAAACAAGGCTGGTCTTAAAGTGGTTAATGGCATTTATTCTACCAAACCATGAAATTGGGCGATGGGACCAGGAATCAATCATATTTGATATGTGTTTCAACGCCTGAGGATAGTTGGATGAAAATAAATCAGATAATATTGATGTAAGTTGTATACCAAGGTATGGGACTGATCTGTCAGTCCATGTAAATGGGAGACCAATTTTTGCAGAAGATAATTCCACATTTGAGAGGGATATATTTAGAGCTAGACATTTTTTAGGGTTAATGTAAAGACCTGAAATTGCAGCAAAATTATCAAGAGTTGGCACAAGATTAGGGCCAGACACTTGTGGTGATGAAAGAAATAGGAGAATATCATCAGCGAATAGAGTTTGTGATGATAACCTGCTATTTCAATTCCAGTAATTGTAGGTTCATTTCTAATTTTCAGTGCTAGTGGTTCTATAAGAAGGGCAAAAAGTAAAGGAGAGAGTGGACATCCCTGTCTAGTACCTCTTTCAATATCAAAAGAGTCAGATTTATAACTGGCATATTTGACGTATGCTTTTGGTTTATTGTAAAGTGCAAAAATCCAATTTGTGTAGTTTGGACCAAATCCCCATTTCTGTAATGTATATTGCATATATTGCCAGGAAATAGAGTCAAAGGCTCTTTTGATATCAAGGGAGAGAAAACAAGCAGGAATATTGCGCGTTTTAGCAATGTGGGCCAACAGGACTGCTCTGCATATATTGTCACCTGCCTGACACGAAGGCATAAAGCCAACCTGATCACAATGGATAAGTGTACCAATAATCTTTTTTAGCCGAGCAGCTAAGATTTTAGCTAATATCTTCATATCAATGTTTATCATAGATATACGGCGATAGTTGTGCTGAGGGTGTCATCTGATTGTGATTTCGGAATCATACAGATAATAGCCATTAATGATTGTCGGAACGATTTATTATTTAAGAGGTCATTAAATGCTTCTGCAAGTACAGGAGAAGTATCACTATAACTTCGATAATACAATGCTGAATATCCGTCAGGACCCGGTCTCTTATTTATTTTTAATTCTTTAATGGTTTCTGTAACATCATTGAGTGTAATGTGGTTTTCTAGTTGCGCTTTTTGAGCATCAGTCAATTGTGGGATATTTATTTGTGAGAAAACGGAATCTGCCTCATTAGTGCTAAATGTATTTGTTTCAGTATAAAAGATCTTTTAGATGAGATTTGAATTTTTGTACAATTTTTTGGTGGATTACTAGTATATACATTATTAGCCAATTTAAGTTTTATAGGTTTGAAAGATTTATTAATGGATTTTAAAGCCTTGACTAATAATGTACCATGTTTATTAGACTTCACATAGAAAGTATGTTTAATTCTATGAATTGATTTATCAGCGGAGTTGGTAAGAAAAAGCTCATATTCTAGACGTGCTTTTTCTAAACGAGTTCTAGCAGAAGTGGGATTACTTTGAAAGGACATAAACGCTGAATTAAATTCCATCTCTAATTGTTTTGCTAGGTTTCTACTTTCTTTAAGATTTAAGAATTCCTGATTGTTGTTGAAAAATGCCTCCAAGGACTGGCTTATGCGCTTCCCATAGTGTAAGAGAGGATATGTCAGTACTGGTATTGTTTTTTAAATAATCTTTTAATGCTAACTCAATGATTTTGCGGTGAGGTGGATGTTTAAGTAATGTGTCAGGGAGGTACCAGGTTGGGTCATGTGCTCTAGGTATAATTGAAGCAATGGTGGTACATACCGCATTATGGTCTGACCAAGGAATGGGAATGATGTTAGACATAAGTATTTCTGGCACCATACCTATTGTTATGAATATATGAGCTATACGGCTAAATGTTTGATGTGGGTTTGAGAAATACGTATAGTTTCTTTTTGTTGGATTAGATTCTCTTCAAGAATCGATCAATTTGTGCCTGGAAAGAAGCTGAGAAAAAGACCATTTGGTTTTGTATTTTGGTGAGTTATATGGGGTTTTATCCAGAAATGGGAGGAGTACTTGATTGGAATCACCGCACACAAAAATTGAACCCATTTTATGTGTATTTATAACTTGAAAAAGATGTGATAAGAATGATAAAGGTTGGGGGCATAATAAGAGACCACTGTTACAGGAGTATCCATCACATATGCTGTGAGTATTAGATAACGTCCTTCTGGATCTTTGATTTCAGAATGTAATGTGAATGGTGTAGTACGATGAAATGATGAGAGTGCCACGCTTTTTTGATGTTAGCCGAAGCTGTAAATACTTGTGGGTAGGATTTACTGAAAAATGTGGGAGTTGTAGTCGGTGTGAAGTGTGTTTCTTGAAGACAAACAATGTGCGCCTTCTTAGCTTGAAAAGGCCTAAATGCTTTCGTTCGTTTGTGTGGAACATTAAAACCCTGGACATTTAGTGAAAATATGTTTAAAAGGAGCCATGTCAAATGATTTCTCTTGCTAAATATCGCTTTTGAATAAAACTTAGTGCAGTGATTTCTGGACTTACCTTTGCGGACAAAAGAAAAAAGGATAAGAAAGTTCAGTATAATCTATCTTAGAGAAGAAAACGGAAAAATAAATTATATAACATGCAAATACAGTGAAAAAACATAGGGATACAAAAATTGCTCGTGATGAAGAGTTAAACTACTCATCAGGGGGTAAAGGACCTTCGTCGAGTCTCCACATAGTAATGTGGGGATCCGAGGAAAGCAGGTTGAGGCACATGAAGCTTCCGTGCGCTGGGAAGTCGCCTAAAGAGAATGATGTACATCTCAAGGATGTAATAATACTAGCCCTAACTATGTATTTTTGATTCATATATATATATTAAGATCTAATGATAGAATAAAAATGAAATTAGAGGAGAAATTCCTCAGAATTGTATCTTATAGAACTAAGGTTATGAAAACAAAATTATCCTCAATGTTAATATAACCAAAGTGTGTTCAAAACAGTGGAAACAAATTACCTACAAACTTTGTTATTTAGTTTCAAAACTTAAGATAAATATATAGTTACAAAGTGTCTCACTATACTTTAACTAGATATTAATAGCCTATGGAAGATCTGTAATTACTTAGTCCATAAGTAATAGTGGATCTTAGACTGAGAAAGAAAAAGGAAAATTTCCTATATTTCAATAAGGGATTATGAAAATATATGATCTGAACAACAATTTCAAAATGTTTTAATATTAAATTTAAAGAGAAAAAAAAAAAAAAAAAAAAAGATTAGGATAATAAATTATTTCTGTAAACTTAGAAATAATTCATTAGAGATAAATTAATTTATATTGCATTTTTCAATGCATTTCAACTTATGAGTTATAAATCAGGGAGTTGTATGAGATGTTAAAATTAAAGCAGCACTCAAATTTTTCTTGACCCTTAAAAAGGTACTATTTTAACAAAAACAATGAATTTTATGATAAAAATGAATTTCTTCAGTCCATGGAGTCATCTTGGCCTTGGGGTGAGGTTGCAAATCGTCCTCTTATGTGAATGATAATTTCCATTTCTCGCCTCAGAATGAGTTGCACTTTGAAGGGAGGAAGCCGAAGCTGATCTTCTTCGTGTAGCAGTGTTGGGTGAATTCCCATCCGTTAAACTGAGGTCTTGGAGAGCTTGTTGGAGTTCATCAGCTGTTCTGTAGGAGATTCTTGTGCCGTGATGAGTGAAGCGTACAGAAAATGGGAAGCCCCATTGGTATTTTATATTATGACGTTGTAGCTCCATTAATTGGGGCTTCATTGATCTCCTTTTAGATATTAATTGGGAGAGATCAGCAAAGAGTTGGTAATTATATCCTTGGAACATGAGGTTGTTCTTTTCTCTAGCTGCATTTAAGAGCTGTTCCTTTGTCCGATAAAAAATGGAATTTTGCTATTACATCCCGTGGGGGGCCATCCACTTTTTTGGGCATAAGAGCCCTATGCACTCTGTCCATTTCCAGCCTTTCTAATGGTATTGCTGGCTGTAATTCTTGGCACAGTGCTGTAATAGTTGCTTGTAGATCTATGACCGATTCAGGTATGCCTCTGAATTGCAGGTTTGACCTTCTTGCGCGGTTCTCATAATCCTCCAATCTATTCTGCAATGTAACATTTTCTTCCTACAGGAGTTCAATTTCAGATATAAATTCTTGGGTAGTGCTTTCAATTTCCTCCACTTTAAGTTCCAGTGAGGCTGTGCGTTGTCCCAATTCTCTTATTTCCTTAGTTAAATTAATAGTTATTTGCTCTGAGGTTTGCTTTAAAGCTTTATTAAGCATTTTTTCAAATTGTTTCAAAATGCTTGAGGGTACTATAGACTCTTGAATTGTTGTGACACTGTTAAATCAGTCTCTGAGTCCCCAGGGGAGATAAGTTGTGACATCTTAGGTTTATTACTCTTTTCTGAGGTAAATTTGCTTGAGGAGACTGGTGCTTTTTTTGTGGTGTTCCGCGCTTGAATGCCGCTATTAGAGGTCTGTTTCATCTTATTTCTGGCACCCCCCAGCACCATTTTAGAATCAAAATGTTCACCTCACCTCTCAGGAGTAGATGCTCAGAAGTTTTTATAATTATATGATGGCAGGCTGTCTGTATGATGCGGCTTTCTTCCCCTCACGGAGCAGAGCTCTAGCCTGACATGTCCGTCCCGCTAGCCTCTGCGCATGCGCCCCCTATCTGAGGTTTTTCAAGCAAACTATTCATTTTCCCTCACTGGCTCAAGAGAGCTCAATTCTCTAATTTCTCACAAGAGGCCTTTTGGATGTTGCCAAATTGTTCCTTGGTTAAGCAGACCTGGTCTGACATCTCTATACCGAGTCTCTCCCAAATGGCTGCCTGGTTACTGGGAACAAATGATGGGCCTCTATTTTAATTCCTTTCTTTCTGTTGTCAAAGAGGGTAACCTAGACCATTTAAAATTAAGTTCTGGAAGGTTTTCTCTTTGAGGATGGCAGGATTCTGAATTTGTAGTTGTTGGGTTACAAAAAACCATTGACAATGGCCTTGCCGTCTGTATCAAAGTCCAAGTGGTGGCCCTTGACGTTTTACTGAAGAATTTGTTGGCTAATCTTCTCATACCCAGAACATTATTAGTTACATGCTGGATTTAGTGAAACCTTTATCAATGGGGTCTTTATTTGGCACACCAGAGAAGCAAACAAAAACTTAGGCCACTCATCCTTTTGACAATGACACAGTACAGTACTGTACAGTCGATGAAACCAGGAGTACCGCTCTCCCCAGATTGTTTGGACTCAAAATAGTCTTGCCTATTTTTTTCCCTGCTCCCTCTAGGGTTCCCAGAAACACTTAGCCAGTTCAATGGTGCATGCTGGAATGGAGGAAAATATGAAAAGAAGTGATTTATTCTTTTTAGCCAATATATACACCTTCCCTGGTTCCAGTGATGTCCAAATATAGGTAATATTGTCACATGGAACTACATCCTCAGAGTTTCCTGAAGCACAAAAACCTTGCCACAAGAGCAGCCAGTGTTCAAATAGGAATTTGAGCAGTGACAGAGGAGAAGTACATTACACCTTCCTGGACCTGGCAACGCTGGATCAGACACTGCACAACTTCTTTAGATATCACTGGAACCAGGAAGCATTGATGCACCAGAAAGATAAGGAAGTACAGGTAGGTATCCTTGATATCCACTGAAGCAAGAAGTCCCCAAGAAGGAGGAAGGCAATGACTGATTGGGTAGATGGCTTACAGAACTTTTTTTTTTTTCCTTCCTTTTTAAAAAGTGTTGAGCACTATTAGGTCCTAAATGAGACGAATGCCCTCTTTTGCTTGGAATGGCGAATAGGTTGGATTGAAGAGCTCCACTTTTCTTTCTTTCTTGGGAACAGCAGCAATGACTCCTTGGTAGAAGAGCTGTGCCAGAGCAGTGTGAAAGCCTGTTCAGGAGAGGTTCAAAATGGTAGCTCCTGGTAAACACATGCCTTTAACCATGCAACCAATATGCCTTTGGTTCAGGTGGGTTGTAAAAGGCCAACAGATGTCTCGTCTCTCCCCTTCCGTCGCCAGTGTCGCTAAGCGATCATTTTTCTGATCGCTGTATTAGTGACACAGGTGACGCTAGTTAGGGAGGTAAGTATATAGGTTCGCTGTCAGTGTTTTATAGCGACAGGGACCCCCATATACTACCTACTAAAGGTTTTAACCCCTTGATTGCCCCCTAGTTAACCCTTTCACCAGCGATCACCGTATAAGTGTTACGGGTGACGCTGGTTAGTTTGTTTGTTTTTTTATAGTTTTAGGGCACCCGCCGTTTATTACCTTATAAAGGGGTAACCCCCTAATGCCCGGCGGTGATATAAGTTAGGTTTTTAGGGTCAGATAAGGTCTGCGTCGCCCCAAGCAGCGTCAGGTTAGCGCCAGTACCGCTAACACCCACACGCACGCACCATACACCTCCCTTAGTGCTATAGTATCTGAGCGGATCGATATCTGATCTGATCAGATCTATACTAGCGTCCCCAGTAGTTTAGGGTTCCCATAAACGCAGTGTTAGCGGGATCAGCCCAGATACCTGCTACCACCTGCGTTTTGCCCCTCGGCCCAGCCCTGCCCAGCCCACCCAAGTGCAGCATCGATCGATCACTGACACTTACAAAACACTAAGCACACATAACTGCAGCGTTCGCAGAGTCAGGCCTGATCCCTGCGATCGCTAACAGTTTTTTGGTAGCGTTTTGATACAGTCGCTGACAGGAGCATTTTTGCCTGCGAGTCTCACTAGTGTACCCCTAAATTTAGAGCCCAAAATGGCAAATCGAAGGTACACTAGTGAAGAGGCCTACAGGTTTCTGAGCATGACAGATAGTGAAGAGGAAGTCACTCATCTGTCAGATTCAGGCTCAGAATACGATCCTGTAGAGGACAGCGGCTCCATGACAGATAGCTCTGACGACGGAGTTGTGGTCCCTGCTAAGGTCAGGCGTACCAGACCCCAATCTTCTTCTTCTGTCCTTGAAGTGCAAGAACCGCAGGGCTCTCGTATGGAGCAGAGAAGTACTAGTGCCGCTATTCCTTCTGGTGAACTGGCAAGCACCAGCGGTCTAGTACACCCTGGTCGTATATCCAGCACTGCAGTAACACTTGGTGACGTGGCGAGTCCCATAAGTGCAGTTCAAGCTGGCAAGGTGGCAAGCACAAGTAGTGTTCCGCTGCCACCAAGAAGACAAAGACAGGCCCATCGTGCCCTTCCTGCTGCATTCGCCAATCCGAATTGGGAACCCACCACTTCTGCAGCACCCGTACTGCCCCCATTCACTGGCCAACCTGGCATTCAGGTGGAAACAGTTGATTTTACGCCACTGGATTTTTATTCACTGTTTTTCACCAAAGATCTCTATAGATCTATTGTGGACCAAAGCAATTTATACGCTGGTCAACACATCGCCGCTAATCCCCAGTCCTCCCTTGCCAGAGATTAGAGACCAATTACGGTTTCCGAATGTAAGCTCTTTCTGGGCCTTTCCCTCAACATGGGCTTGAATTAAAAGAGTAAGTTGCGGTCATATTGGTCCACTGACCCAATTTACCATGCGTGTTCTCTGCCTCCATGGCCAGGGCATGATACAAGCAGATTTTGCGGTTCATGCACTTCAACGACAATGAACTCTGTCGTCCTCGTGGAGACCCTGAATACGATCGGCTCTACAAAATTTGGCCCCTCGTAAACCACTTCAACCAACGTTTTGCAGACTTGTTTACTCCCCATCAAGTTGTCTGCGTTGATGAGTCCCTGATTAAATTTTCTGGCCGCTTGTCATTCAAACAGTACCTTCCCAGCAAGCGTGCCAGATACGGGGTCAAGATGTATAAGCTCTGTGACAGGGCCACAGGCTATACATGTAGTTTTATGGTTTACGAGGGCAAAGATAGTCACGTAGAGCCGACAAACTGCCCTGACTACATAGGAAGTGCTGGCAAGATAGTGTGGGACTTGGTGTCACCCTTATTCGGAAAGGGGTACCACTTGTACGTGGACAATTATTACACGAGCGTGCCACTTTTTAGTCACTTGTTTGATCAGCAGATTGGAGCATGTGGCACCGTGCGACCTAATCGCCGGGGCTTTCCCCAGCGGCTTGTAGATTCCCGTCTTAGGCTGGGGGAGAGAGCCTGCTTGCAGTGTAATAATTTGCTCGTTATGAAGTGAAGGGATAAGAAGAATGTTTTCGTTCTCACCTCCCTTCATGCAGACACGATGGTCCAAATTACTACGGCGAATGGTGTTGTGGTGAAACCCCTCTGTGTCCACGAATATAACCAAAATATGGGAGGGGTGGACCTCAACGACCAGTTGTTGGCGCCGTACCTAGTTGCCCATAAGGCCAGACGCTGGTACAAAAAAGTGTCTGTTTATTTATTTCAATTGGCTTTGCTGAACGCTCATGTGCTATACAGAGCTTCAGGACGGACTGGATCCTTCCTTACATTCCAGGAAGAGATCGTCAGAGCCCTTCTGTTTCCAGACGGTGCTCCACCTCACCTTCCCCAACCAAATGCAGTAAGCCGGCTGCATGAGAGGCATTTTCAATATGTCCTCCCGAGTACCCCTACCCAACGAGCCCCCCAAAGAAAATGTCGTGTCTGCAGAAAGCACGGATTAAGGCGTGACACCCGGTATTATTGTCCCTCCTGTCCTGGCAATCCTGGTCTTTGCACTGGTGAATGTTTTGAGCGCTACCATACACTAGTTGAGTTTTAGCGTAGGGTACAGCATTGCACAGACTAGGACACACTTTCACAGGGTCTCCCAAGATGCCATCGCATTTTGAGAGACCCAAACCTGGAAACGTTACAGTTTTAAAAGTTACAGTTATAAAAAAAAAAAAAAAACCACAAATATAAAATAAAAAAAACAAAAATAGTTGTCGTTTTATTGTTCTCTCTCTCTATATTCTCTCTATTGTTCTGCTCTTTTTTTACTGTATTCTATTCTGCAATGTTTTATTGTTTGTTATGTTTTATCATGTTTGCTTTTCAGGTATGTAATTTTTTTTTTATAGTTTACTGTGTTTTAACCATTTTTTTTTTTCAGGTACGCCATTCAGCTGCAGCACGGATTTATTTATCTTGACAGCAACAGCGTTTGCTCCCACGATATATAAAGCCGTGACTCCAGCGCTGTCGGAGGTGATTTCACCACCACAGTTACATACTTCAGCATATATGCCGAAGCGTGGGGGCAGCAGTGGGTGGAGGAGCGATTTGCTCCTGCCTTTTGTGGGAGGATGCCCCCATGCTTCGGCATATATATATATTTTAGGTAGGCACGGGTTGCGTTAAATGTTTTATTTTTTACTATGTTTTTTTTTGTATTTGCTTTGCACGTATGGTAAGTCTTACTGTTATACTGTAATGTTACTTTGTTTTTTGTTAACCATCATTTGCTTAGCAGGTACGCCATTCAGTTGCAGCGCAGATTTATCTATCTTGACAGCAACAGCGTTTGCTCCCACGATACATAAAGCCGTGACTCCAGCGCTGTCGGAGGTGATTTCACCACCACAGTTACATACTTCAGCATATATGCCGAAGCGTGGGGGCAGTAGTGGGTGGAGGAGCGATTTGCTCCTGCCTTTTGCGGGAGGATGCCCCCATGCTTCGGCATATATAAACGGTGCATGTATGCCCATCATTAGAAGTGGGTGGATGAAGGGAGGTATTCTAATGGTGGGCATACCCACCGATCAATATCTTTTTTTCGTTCAGCCCACAGGCTGCATGAAAAATAAGTTTACAATATATGCACAACAAGGACCAGCAACGTACTGGTATGTTGCTGGACTTTGAGTGGTTATACCAGAATGATGCCTGCAGGTTTAGGTATCATCTTGGTATCATTCTTTTCAGCCAGCGGTCGGCTCTCATGTAAAAGCAATCCTAGCGGCTAATTAGCCTCTAGACTGCTTTTACAAGCAGTGGGAGAGAATGCCCCCCCCTCCTCACCGTCTTCCATGTTTTTCTCTGGCTCTCCTGTCCCAACAGGGAACCTGAAAATGCAGCCGGTGATTCAGCCAGCTGGCCATAGAGCTGATCAGAGACCAGAATGGCTCCAAACATCTCTATGGCCTAAGAAACCGGAAGCTACGAGCATTTCATGACTTAGATTTCGCCGGATGTAAACAGCGCCATTGGGAAAGCATTTTATCACACCGATCTTGGTGTGGTCAGATGCTTTGAGGGCAGAGGAGAGATCTAGGGTCTAATAGACCCCAATTTTTTTTAAAAAAAGAGTACCTGTCACTACCTATTGCTATCATAGGGGATATTTACATTCCCTGAGATAACAATAAAAATTATTAAAAAACATAAAAATGAAAGGAACAGTTTAAAAACAAGATAAAAAAAAAAAAAAAAAATAATAAAGGAAAAAAAAAAAAAAAAAAAAAAAAAAAAAAACACCCATGTCCCCCCCTGCTCTCGCGCAAAGGCGAACGCAAGTGTCGGTCTGGCGTCAAATGTAAACAGCAATTGCACCATGCATGTGAGGTATCACCGCAAAGGTCAGATCGAGGGCAGTAATTTTAGCAGTAGACCTCCTCTGTAAATCTAAAGTGGTAACCTGTAAAGGCTTTTAAAAATGTATTCAGTTTGTCGCCACTGCACGTTTGTGCGCAATTTTAAAGCATGTCATGTTTGGTATCCATGTACTCGGCCTAAGATCATCTTTTTTATTTCATCAAACATTTGGGCAATATAGTTTTAGTGCATTAAAATAGTGTGTTTTTTCCCCAAAAAATGCGTTTGAAAAATCTCTGCGCAATTACTGTGTGAAAAAAAAAAAAATGAAACACCATTTTAATCTGTAGGGCATTTGCTTTAAAAAATATATATAATGTTTGGGGGTTCAAAGTAATTTTCTTGCAAAAAAAATAATTTTCTAAAGCTTCTAAATGTTGTGCATAAAATGCCAGGACAGTTCAAAACCTGCCCAAATGACCCCATTTTGGAAAGTAGACACCCCAAGCTATTTGCTGAGAGGCATGTCGAGTCCATGGAATATTTTATATTGTGACACAAGTTGCTGGAAAAAGACAATTTTTTTTTTTTTTTTTAATGCACAAAGTTGTCACTAAATGATATATTGCTCAAACATGCCTTGGGAATATGTGAAATTACACCCCAAAATAAATTCTGTTGCTTCTTCTGAGTACGGGGATACCACATGTGTGAGACTTTTTGGGAGCCTAGCCGCGTACGGGACCCCGAAAACCAAGCACCGCCTTCAGGCTTTCTAAGGGCGTAAATTTTTGATTTCACTCTTCACTGCCTATCACAGTTTCGGAGGCCATGGAATGCCCAGATGGCACAACCCCCCCCAAATGACCCCATTTTGGAAAATAGACACCCCAAGCTATTTGCTGAGAGGTATAGTGAGTATTTTGCAGACCTTACTTTTTGTCACAAACTTTTGAAAATTGAAAAAAGAAAAAACAAAAAAAATACATTTTTCTTGCCTTTCTTCATTTTCAAAAACAAATGAGAGCTGCAAAATACTCACCATGCCTCTCAGCAAATATCTTGGGGTGTCTACTTTCCAAAATGGGGTCATTTTGGGGGGTTTTGTGCTATCTTGGCATTTTATGGCCTTCGAAACTGTGATAGGTAGTGAGGAGTGAAATCAAAAATTTACGCCCTTAGAAATCCTGAAGGCGGTGATTGGATTTCGGGGCCCCGTATGAATCTAGGCTCCTAATAAGTCCCATACATGTGGTATCCCCGTACTCAGGAGAAGCAGCAGAATATATTTTGGGGTGTAATTCCACATATGCCCATGGCCTGTGTGAGAAATATATTATTTAGTGACAACTTTGTGCAAAAAAAAAAATAATTTGTCACTTTCCCGCAACTTGTGTCAAAAAATAAAATATTCCATGGACTCAACATGCCTCTCAGCAAATAGCTTGGGGTGTCTACTTTCCAAAATGGGGTCATTTGGGGGGGGGGGGGGTTTGTGCAATCTGGGCATTTTATGGCCTTCAAAACTGATAGGTAGTGAGGAGTGAAATAAAAAATTTACGCCCTTAGAAATCCTGAAGGCGGTGATTGGTTTTCGGGGCCCAGTACGCGGCTAGGCTCCCAAAAAGTCCCACACATGTGGTATCCCCGTACTCAGGAGAAGCAGCTGAATGTATTTTGGGGTGCAATTCCACATAGGCCCATGGCCTGTGTGAGCAATATATCATTTAGTGACAACTTTTTGTAAATATTTTTTTTTTTTTTGTCATTATTCAATCACTTGGGACAAAAAAAATAAATATTCAATGGGTTCAACATGCCTCTCAGCAATTTCCTTGGGGTGTCTACTTTCCAAAATGGAGTCATTTGGGGGGGGGGGGTTGTACTGCCCTGCCATTTTAGCACCTCAAGAAATGACATAGGCAGTCAAACTAAAAGCTGTGTAAATTCCAGAAAATGTACCCTAGTTTGTAGACGCTATAACTTTTGCGCAAACCAATAAATATACGCTTATTGACTTTTTATTACCAAAGACATGTGGCCGAATACATTTTGGCCTAAATGTATGACTAAAATTGAGTTTATTGGATTTTTTTTTTTATAACAAAAGAAAAAATATCTTTTTTTCTTCAAAATTTTCAGTCTTTTTCCATTTATAGCGCAAAAAATAAAAAACGGCCGAGGTGATCAAATACCATCAAAAGAAAGCTCTATTTGTGGGAAGAAAAGGACGCAAATTTCGTTTGGGTACAGCATTGCATGACCGTGCAATTAGCAGTTAAAGCGACGCAGTGCCAAATTGGAAAAAGTCCTCTGGTCCTTAGGCAGCATAATGGTCCGGTCCTTAAGTGGTTAAATATAACTTCTATGTGTAATGTGTGCAGTGTGTGTTGCTTTTACTAAGATCTGTTTCTCATCCCTGCTTTGCAGATTGTTCCCTCAGTACAGAGCTCTGGGTCATTTACCAACACAAGAGCTCTGGGCTGTGATTGCACACAGCCAAACAGCAGGTCCCAGACATGAATCATTGGCCAGGACTTGCTGACAGGCTCCCGCAATCACAGTGGGTGCAATAAACCCAGAAGTAGGTAGCGATGTACAGGTATGTCACTTTGCTTACAGTAGCCACCTGTCTGCAGTACATTGCAGGAGGGCGCTAAGTAATTAAGTGGTAATATATCTTTACATAAACCCACTGAAATGGCTAGTTCTATAAGAAACAAAGCATATCCTCCCCACATAAGCTATAGCTATATGAAGCATATCCTCCCCACATAAGCTATAGCTACAACCCTTTCTTTTCCAGAGACCTATAAAGTTCACAGAGCAGATCGTACTCCTTAGCTTCCAGGAGGCAGTACATGAGAATCTAATGCCACATACTTCACAGCACAATGCAGAGAGCTGATGGGATGGGATTGGATGGAATGAAAATGAAAAAAAAACGGATACCCCCCCGCTGCCTCACTAGAAAAATACACGCGATCAGTTAAATATGCCTGTCAATCACCTTCTGTGGGGGGGGCACATCCCCATGGATTGGCTAGAGTCACAGAAAATTTCCAGAAGTGGCATATTCAGATTGCAGAGAAAGGAGCTGCCGGGATCCACATTAGGTGCTATTGATTGGGGCGAGCACACTTTACAGGAGGATACACAGTTTTGCTCATAAGTTTACACCCTGGCAGAATTTACGATTTCTTGGCCATTTTTCAGAGAATATGAATGACAACACAAACTTTTTTTCACTCATGGTTAGTGTTTGGTAGAAGCCATTTTTTATCAATCAACTGCGTTTACTCTTAAATCATAATGACAACAGAAACTACCCAAATGACCCTGATCAAAAGTTTACATACCCCAGTTCTTAACACTGTGTATTGCCCCCTTTATCAATGACAGCTTGAAGTCTTGTAGTATTTGTGGATGGGGCTCTTTATCTTCTCAGATGAAAAAAGCTGCCCATTCCTCTTGGCAAAAAGCCTCCAGTTCCTGTAAATTCTTGGGTGGTCTTGCATGAACTGCACGTTTGAGATCTCCCCAGAGTTGCTCAATAATGTTGAGGTCAGGGGACTGAGATGGCCACTCCAGAACCTTCAATTTATTCTGCTGTAGCCAATGTCAGGTCGACTTGCCCTTGTGTTTAGGATCATTGTCATGTTGGAATGTCCAAGTACGTCCCATGCGCAGCTTCCTGGCTGATGAATGCAAATGTTCCTCCAGTATTTTTTGATAACATACTACATTCATCTTGCCATCAATTTCAACCAAATTTCCTGTGCCTTTGTAGCTCACACATCCCCAAAACATTAGCGATCCACCTCCGTGTTTCACAGTAGGAATGGTGTACCTTTAATCATAGGCCTTGACTCCTCTCCAAATGTAGCGTTTATGATTGCTGACAAAATGATCAATTGTGGTGTCATCACGCTAAATGACTGTGCCAGAAGATTTGAGGCTTGTCTCTGCCGTTTGGTGTATTATAAGCAGGATACTTTGTGGCATTTGCGTAGTAATGGCTTTCTTCTGGCGACTCGACCATGCAGCCCATCTTTCTTCAAGTGCCTCCTTATTGTGCATCGTGAAACAGCCACACCACTTTTACACAGAGTCCTGTATTTCACCTGAAGTTATTTGAGGGTTTTTCTTTGCATCCCAAACAATTTTCCTGGCAGTTGTGGCTGAAATTTTAGTTGGTCTACCTGACCGTGGTTTGGTTTCAACAGAACCCCTAATTTTCCACTTCTTGAGAGTATGAACACTGCTGATCAGCATTCTTAATTCCTTGGATATATCTTTTTATATCCCTTTCCTGTTTTATACAGTTCAACTACCTTTTCCTGCAGATCCTTTGACAATTCTTTTGCTTTCCCCTTGACTTAGAATTCAGAAAGTCAGTGCAGCACTGGATGAAAGATGCAAGGGTCTGTCAGGAGTCCAGAAACTCATTGACCTTTTTACACACGCACACGCACACACACACACACACACACACACACACACACACACACACACACACTCTACAGGTGAGGATGGTTACCTTTAATAACCATTCAAACCCCTTTGTGTCAACTTTTGTGCATGTTATCAGGCCAAAATCACCATGGTAGGTAAACTTTTGATCAGGGTAATTTAGGTAGTTTGCTATGATTATGATTTAAAAAGAGTAAACACAGTTGATTGATAATAAAATGGCTTTAGCCAAACACTAACCATGAGTGAAAGAAAAGTTTGTATCATCATTCATATTCTCTGAAAAATGGCCAAGAAATCAAATTCTGCCAGGGTATGTAAACTTATGAGTACAACTATATATTTGTTCATTTCAAAAGCGATTTCAAACGGTCTCTGCCTGTGAAGTTAACCACTTAAGGAGCGGGCCTATTTTTCAGACTCTGTGTTCACAAGTTAAAATCATTTGTTTTGCTAGAAAATTACATATATAATGTGTGGGGGTTCTAACACCCTAGAGAATAAAATGTTGGTTGTTGCAATACTTTCTGTCACACTGTATTTGCGCAGCGGTCTTACAAGCCAATTTTTTTTTTGGGGGGGGGGCACTTTTTTTTTTAATTAAAAAAAAATAAGACAACAGCAAAGTTAGCCCAATTTATATATTATGAAAGTAACTTGATACCCAACATGTCACGCTCGTGGAATGGCGACAAACTTTTACCCTTAATAATCCCCATAGGTGATGTTTAAAAATATCTACAGGTTATCCTTTTCGAGTTACAGAGGAGGTCTAGGGCTAGAATTATTGCTCTCACTCTAACGATCATGGCGATACCTCAAATGTATGGTTTGAACACAGTTTTCATAAGCGGGCGCTACTCACATATGCGTTCGCTTCAAGCTCATCAGTACAAGTTCATCGGGACGCTTTAATTTTTATTTTATTTCTATTATTTTATTAATTTATTTTTTGACACTGTCCTTTTAAAACAAAAAAGATTTTTGGGTCACTTTTATTCCTATTAAACATCCCTTGTAATAGAAAAAAAAGCACGACAGGACCACTTAAATATGAGATCTGGGGTCAAAAAGACCTCAGATCTCAATTACACTAAAAAAGTAATAAAAAAAAAATAAAAAAAAAATTCTCCTTTAAGAGCATTGGGTGAAAGCGACGTTTGACACAGTTTGATACAGATTCTCATTCATTCTAGTAAGTGATACAGAGAAAAGGGACCATCTTCAGTCCCTTTCTCCGTCTCAAGTGATGGGGGTCTGTTAATACCTCTGATATCTCATCAAAGACCCCCCCCCCCCCCCCAAAAAAAAAAAAAAAAAACCCACACACACAAAACATAGTAAGGCTCCCCCCCCGCCAGGTCCGCCCACACTCACCCCTCCACGGTGACTGTCCCCCCTCCCGCACTCACCCCTCCATGGATACCTCAGTGTCTCCTCCAGGCCAACCCGATCCGTCCCGATTGGCTAGGAGGAGAATCTGGAAGACGATCGCTATTGTCACAAGTGGGGGTGCAGTGCTATGTGCCCGAGCCCAACTTTTTTCAAGCCTATTAGAGCCTCAGGCTCTAATCATGTGGTTCGAAAAAAAAAAAAAAAACAAACCACACTGGGGCGGTTTGCAGGCTCTATTGCGCTAATGATAGCGCCTGCAAACCGACCCGAAAGTGCCGCTGCTTTGATTCCAGTGTGAAAGCCCCGAGGGCTTTCACACTGGAGCGGTGCGCTAGCAGGATGGTAAAAAATGTCCTGCTAGCAGCATCTTCGGAACGGTGAAGGAGTGGAGTGTATACCGCTCCTGCCCATTAAAATCAATGGGACGGCGCGGCTATACTGCCGGCAAAGCGCCTCTGCAGAGGCGCTTTACGGTGGTTTTTAACCCTTTCTCGGCCGCTAGCGGGGGTAAAACCGCCCCGCTAGCGGCCGAATAACGACGGTAAAGCGCTGCTTACAATAGCGGTGCTTTACCACCGACGCCGCCCCCACCCCAGTGTGAAAGGGCCCTCATACAAAACATATTAGTCCTGCAGGGGAGCGGCGCCCCAGCGCCCCTAATGGACCAGCCGCTCCTGGTAAGACCCCTTTCACATGGAGCAGACTCTGAAAAAGCAGATCCGCCTGCTCAGAGGGGGATCTGTCTGCTGAGCAGGCAGATGACAGGTCCATATTTCGGAGATCAAAAACAGCTCAAATGGTCAAATAGCGATAAGCGTGAGGGGTCACTGATGACGGCTGTGTAGCTGAAACATGTCGGGCGGACCCCTCACGATCACCGCTATTTGACCGTTTGAGCTGTTTTTGATCTCCGAAATATGTGAGTTTATATTTTTTTATTTAATAAATCAATGTTTTAAACGTTATCACGCAATGTGAGTTTTATTTCTCGCATGGCATATGAAACTTTCGTTTGGCCTTATTGGATCGTTTGTGGATGTGGAAAGCTGTGTTGATACCCCTCTTCCCATTGCAAGTTGAGGATATTTGACGAGTTACCCTGTACAGACCGGTTGGTCAACAAGCCTTTTTGACTTGTAAGACGTAGGTCTTTTCAAGTCATTAAGTTCCGGTAAGCCTCTTGATGTTCCGGTGATGGTACTGCCACCCATCTAGACCCTCTGTTCACCTGTGGTTCCCTCATTGTTTACCAACCTGCTGGATGTGACAAATGTCATCTATGTGTGAACTTGGGAGTCATATTTCCATAATTTTTAATGCACAACCCCTATAGACTTTCGGTGGCGGTTTCGTTTTCACAATTTATTATTCATTTATATTTTGGACTTTTTATATGAATTTGAGTGCTTGATCTGCCGAACCTTCACGGTTTTTCAGATATATTGTATTAATTTTTATAATTGGTCACCAATATTTATATTGTATTTCAATTGCTGTTTTGAATTACACAGTGTCACTTTATTATGCACTTCATACCTTTGTTCTACAAGGGGTGATTAGGTTTTATACACTGTTTCTACGCACGTAAGACCTCCTGTTTAATATATATATAGCGCTACACTTTTATTATTTTTTCATCCCAATTGACATAAATGAGACTGCCTGTACAGGGATGCATGGAACACCTGTGCATCCCTGTGCAGGTAAACATAGCCCCCCATGGGCATACACTTTAGTATGCCATATGTGAACGAGGCTTTAGTACTAAATTTAGCAGGAATTTTGTAAGTTACGTTGTGTTTATGTGCAATATTAATGATTTTATTGTATTTTTAGTGAAAATAGCGATATGATGAACATTTGCGCAATTATTGTGGGGCCCAAAAAATTAGTAGCACTTTTTTCATTCTACTGCCCATGTGCTTTTAGAAAAATGTCTAGTTTGAGGGGTCTTTACAAATTATGAAATCTGTAAGTGTAAAATGAAAACCTCCATATTTTTAGAGATTTTTTGGGTACGTTCGATTTTCACAATTTTGCAAAAAGGCACAATTTAAAATTTACAAATATTTGTTATTTAATAACACCATACAGGTTAAGCTTTAGCAGGGATTTAGCAGGAATTTTGTAAAATTAGCTGGGTTTTAATCTGCTAATAATGGTTTTAGTGTTTTTTTTGCCAATATATTTATTGGTTCCATAAACATGTGCACAAATACCGCGGGTTCTAAAAAAATCAGTAGCACCTTCTTTTTGTTCTAGAGGTCATATGCTTTCAGGAAATATGGTTTTGTGGGTCTTTCACAAATTCTGAACACTGTAAGGGAAAAATGAAAACCTGATTTTTAGAGAAATTTGGATATTTATACTTTTTGCGTCTGTTCAATTTTCACCATTTCACAAAAGGGCGAAATTTGAAAGTTACAAATATTTGTTATTTATTCACTCAATACAGGTTAAGCTTTTATATTTAGTAGGAATTTTGTAAAATTTGCTGTGTTTTTATCTTCCAATAATGGTTTTAGCGTATTTTTTGCAAATATATTAGTTTGATGAACATTTGCACAAATACCGCAGGGTCAAAAAGAAAAAAAAAGTATCAGTAGCACCTTCTTTTTATTCTACTTGTCATGTGCTTTCAGAAAATATATGGTTTGGGGTTTTTTTCACAAACTCTGAATGCTGTAAATGAAAAATAAAAAAAACAAAAGGAAAAATTGCAAAAATGGTCTGGCCACCTGAGTGTACAAAATGGAGCACAGGGCCTGGCAGCGAAAAGGCTTTATGTGGAGTAATGTAAAGTAATGCACTTGGGGTCAAAAAACATTAATGGAAAATATTCACTAGGTGGAAAAAAGCTGGGAGAATCAAAGATGGAGAAGGATCTAGGGGTGTTATTAAAAGATGCAGACTGAGCAACAGCATACAGTGCCAAGCTGCAGCTACCAAAGCAGGCAGAATATTAGCATGCATAAAAAGGGGGATATGCTCCAGAGACAAAACTAGAATTCTGCCACTTTACAAAGCTCTGGTCAGACCTCATCTGGAGTTTTCCGTTCAGTTCTGGTCTCCAGTCCTCCGAAAGGATGTTCTAGAGCTGGAGAGAGTCCAAAGAAGAGCAACAAAACTAATAAGGGGAATTGAGGACCTCAAATTACAAAAAAGGGCTGCAAATACTAAATGTATTCTCGCTGGAGAAAAGACGCTCGAGACGGGACATGATAGCGATCTACAAATATCTCAATGGGGATCCCAGCATAGGAAATAAACTAAACTATTCAGTCCTAGGGAGTGTAAAAGGACACATGGCTCACAATGAGACTGGAGAAGAAGCAGTTTAACCTCAAACTGCATAGGGGGTTCTTCACTGCTAGGGCAATAAGGATGTGGAACTCTCTCCCACAATTGGTGGTGGATGCAGGGAGTATGGATATCTTTAAAAGACTCTTAGATATACATTTTAAAAGGACACAACATACAGGGATATGGGAAATCAATATAGACAATGATACACATGCACCCACACAGGTTGAACTGGATGGACTATTGTCTTTTTTCAGCCTTACCGACTATGTAACCAAGAGGCATTTAAAAAAAAAAAAAAAAAAAAAAATGCATTCAGAGCTCCTCTTTCTGCTTCCCACTTCCTTCTAGCAATGCCATCTGGGAATGTAGTCCACTGAGCCAATAGGAAAGGAAACTACATTTCCCATGAATCATTGCATTCTCTGTGTGCCTGGGATGTGAACTAGCATTTGTAGGAGGGGCTGGCTGGCAATCAGGTTACAAAGCCTTTGGGACACAGATATAGCTGCAACAAAAGGGTTAATGAGTTCACACTCTTTCCTGTTAGTAATCCCAGCTCCTCGGCAAATGTAGCATCTGATAAACTGTCTGTACTGAAACGTACAAGGCTGATTGTATATAGGGGTCGACCGATATGGGTTTTTCTCTGGCCAATGCTGATCTCATAAAATCTAACAGTTAGACCCCTTTCACACTGGGGCGTTTTTCAGGTGCTTTTGGGCTAAAAATAGCGCCTGTAAAGTGCCTGTAAAACAGCTCCCCTGCAGTCTCAGTGTGAAAGCCAGAGTTCTTTCACAATGAGGCGATGCGCTGGCAGGATATTAAAAAAAAAGTCCTGCAAGCAGCATCTTTGGAGCCGTGTATACCACCACTTCTGCCCATTGAAATGAATGCGCACCGCTGCTGAAGCACCTGCAAAGCATTTCGGCAGCGGCGCATTTAACCCCTTCCTCGGCTGCTAGCTGGGTTATAAGCGCCCCGCTAGCAGCCGAATAGCGCCGCTAAAATGACAGTAAAGCGCCGCTAAAACTAGCAGCGTTTTACCGTCAACGCATGCCCGCTCCAGTGTGAAAGCAACCTTAACCACTTAAGGACCAGCCTCGTTTTGGATTTTAGGTGTTTACATGTTTAAAACAGGTTTTTCTGCCAGAAAATTACTTAGAACCCCCAAACATTATATATGGTTTTTCTTCTAACACCCTAGAGAATACAATGGCGGTCATTGCAATACTTTTTTTTGCACCGTATTTGCGCAGCGGTCTTATAAGCGCACTTTTTTTGGAAAAAATTCACTTTTTTGAATAAAAAAATAAAACAGTAAAGTTATCCCAATTTTTTTTTTATATTGTGAAATATAATGTTACGCCAAGTAAATTGATACCCAACATGTCATGCTTGAAAATTGCGCCCGCTCGTGGAATGGCGTCAAACTTTTACCCTAAAAAATCTCCATAGGCGACGTTTAAAAAATTCTACAGGTTGCATATTTTGCGCTACAGAGGAGGTCTAGGGCTAGAATTATTGCTCTCGCTCTACCGGTCGCTGTGATACCTCACATGTGTGGTTTGACCCCCGTTTTCATATGCGGGCGCTACTCGCGTATGCGTTCGCTTCTGCACGCGAGCTCGTCGGGACAGGGGGGTTTTAAAAATTTTTTTTTTTTATTTTTATTTTAAAATATTTTATTTATTTTTACACTGTTTAAAAAAAAAATTGTGTCACTTTTATTCCTATTACAAGGAATGTAAACATCCCTTGTAATAGAAAAAAGCATGGCAGGACCTCTTAAATGAGATCTGGGGTCAAAAGGACCTCAGATCTCATATTTACACTAAAATGCAATTAAAAAAAAAAAAAAAAGTCATTTAGAAAAATAACATTTGAAAAAATATGCCTTTAAGAGGCGTGGACGGAAGTGACGTTTTGACGTCGCTTCCGCCCAGCAGTATCTTGGAGACGAGTGAGCGCCATCTTGGCCTCACTCATCTCCTGACACACAACGGCAGAGGACGCGATCGCCTCCGCCGCTACCGACGGCTCCGGTAAGCGGCGGAGGGCACCAGATCGCGGAGGGGGGGGGGGGGTCCCTCTCCCGCCACCGATAAAAGTGATTTTGCGGCGAATCCGCCGCAGGGACCACTTTTATCTGAAAGCCGGCCGCCGCACGAAAACGGGGATACCGGGGTTATGGCAGCTCACTGCTGCCATAACAACGATATCCCCGTTCAAACTTAGGACGTATATAGTCGCGCGGCGGTCGGGAAGTGGTTAAGGGATACAGAAATTTTTTTTACATTTAAACATTTATTAAACAAAACAAACCTCCAATCAGTTTACTTGTATGCAGAATTTAGATAAAAAAAAAACAAAAAACTATATCTTAAATATTATACACACAAAAACAGGTAATCAAAACTTGAAAAGAAAAAAAAAAAAAAAAAAATGGGCTAACTTTACTGCTTAGTTTTTTTTTAATTTATTAGTGTATTTTTTCAAAAAAAATTGCGTTTGAAAGACCACTGCGCAAATACCGTGTGACATAAAATATAGCAACAACCGCTATTTTATTCCCTAGGGTCTCTGCTAAAAAAAATATAAATAATGTTTGGGGGTTCGAAGTGATTTTCTAGCAGAAAATTACAGGATTTTTACTTGTAAGCAACAAATGTCAGAAAAGATTTAGTCTTTAAATGGTTAAACTGAGAACTTCTACACCAGAGTTCAGTTCATTCATAAGTGTAAACATTGTATCTCTTCAGGTTCTTTTATCAGATTTGGCAGGCTGCCCAGGGAGGAGAGAAGAGCTCAGCAAAGCTGGCCCCCCTACAATCAGCACAAATAAAAACGCAAGTGTGTTTCTTTAGTGCTACGTTTGTGCTGTTTTGTGCCGTAAAAATTTACATTTGTGCTGCTTTTATTTTTAAGATATTAATAATTGTTTTTTCCAGACCATGACATCACCTAGCCCCCCTACAACGTCCAAATGACACAAAACTGGTCTCGTTGGTTAGTGCTACGTTTGTGCTGCTAAAAATTCAGTTCTATCTTTTATCGTTTTTGCATTATTAATGATTTATTAAAAGGTCACCAAAGGTCAGTCAGCCCCCCTACAACGCCCAAATGACACGAAACTGGTCTCGTTGGTTAGTGCTACGTTTGTGCTGCTAAAATTTTTATTTGTGCTGTTATGGTTTTTAAGTTAACAGTTTTTTTTGTCAAACCCCACTGACTTTGCTCACCATACAGTCAGCACAAATAAAAACTCAAGTGTGTTTCTTTAGTGCTACATTTGTGCTGTTTTGTGCTGCTAAAATTTCTGTTCTACCTTTTATCGTTTTTGCGTTATTAATGATTTATTAAAGGTCACCGAAGGTCACTCGGCCCCCCTACAACACCCAAAGGACACAAAACTGGTCTCGTTGGTTAGTGCTGTTTTGTGCTGCTAACATTTCCGTTCTATCTCTTATCGTTTTTGCGTTATTAAGGATTTATTAAAGGTCACCAAAGGTCAGTCAGCCCCCCTACAACACCCAAATGACACAAAACTGGTCTCGTTGGTTAGTGCCTCATTTTAGCAGCACAAACCAGCACTAATGTAGCACTAACCAACGAGACCAGTTTCGTGTCATTTGGGTGTTGTAGGGGGGCTGAGTGACCTTCGGTGACCTTTAATAAATCATTAATAACGCAAAAATGATAAAAGGTAGAATGGAAATTTTAGCAGCACAAATGTAGCACTAAAGAAACACACTTGAGTTTTTATTTGTGCTGATTGTAGGGTGGGCAAAGTCAGTGGGGTTTGACAAAAAAAACTGTTATAACTTAAAAACCATAACAGCACAAATAAAAATTTTAGCAGCACAAACGTAGCACTAACCAACGAGACCAGTTTCGTGTCATTTGGGCGTTGTAGGGGGGCTAGGTGATGTCATGGTCTGGAAAAAACAATTGCTAATATCTTAAAAATAAAAAGCAGCACAAATGTAAATTTTTATGGCACAAAACAGCACAAACGTAGCACTAAAGAAACACACTTGAGTTTTTATTTGTGCTGATTGTAGGGGGGCCAGCTTCGCTGAGCTGGAGAGAAGTCACTTCACAGAAGATTTCAGGCAACTTGTATTAAAATCTATTACAGAAGTCATTTGCAAGTCGTGCTGAAGTTATATCGGCCTTTTTTATTAGCACAATCGGCCGATGACAATTAAGTAAAAAACACCAAATATCGGCCGATATATGGGTCGACCTCTAATTGTATATACATAGCGCTGTGTGCAATCCCGCTGTCATCCTCAGTGTCAGTCCAGAACAGCAGCTGCCAAAATAGAAGGTATACACGCAGGGCCGAAACTAGGGGGGGCGCTTGCCCCGGGTGACGCATTTAAGGGGGGGGGGGGGGGCGCTGCCAGGGTTGCCGCCCCCACCCGCACTGGGAACCGCTGCTCTAAGTGAGTCACTGCAGGACAATCAAAGGAAGTAGCTGAACGGCTGCACTACGAATACACATGGTAGATGCTTAATCATAGCCAGTAACCATAATCAGACTGGGTATATAGCAGTGTTGCCAACCGTCAGTATTTTTACTGGCAGCCAGTAAAAAACAGGCAATTTTCTCCTGCCAGTAAATGCCAGTAAAAGGAAAAAGTTGCCAGTAAAAAATATGGCTGTGATGTTCGGCCCGGTCCAGAGCCGGCCGAGACCATCCAAGTGCCTGCTACAGTGTGTTCGGGCAGCTCTGGTGGAGGCGGTGCCCGATCGTGTCGTGTGATGTCATGGTGCAAGGGAGCCAAGTAGAGCGGCCAGAGCCTCGTGTGTGGGTCTGCAGGAAAGAAGCAGGGGAGGTCAGGAGTGGGACTGTCAGTGCTGTTTAGACTGGAATGGACTGAAGGGACCACCTGGCTTGGAAAGAGACTGTCACTGTGACTCAGGATGGGGACATGTCGTGTCAGTGAGAAGTCAGCATCATCTGTGCTGCTGCATACTTCTGTCATTGTCACTGTGAGAATTTCATGTGTGTGTGTGCCTTCCTATTCTAATTTCTTGCCCTCCTGAGTCCTGTCCCTGAGCTACTTACTTACTATATCGAAAATAAAAAAATAAATATGTTTTTTGCCCTAATAGCTACCTTAAATCATATTGCTAATTGCATATTGTACTTGTTTGTAGCCTAAATACTAAAATTTGCACTTAAAACCGTAATTTTTGGAAATGCCAGTAAAAACGTGGCTGTGCCAGTAAATTTTGTGTGTTGTGCCAGTAAATTTCAATCTGGTAGGATGGCAACACTGGTATATAGTGAGATAAAACCAATTGGGTTAACAAACACCCCCTAAAACTCCTTCCATATCCAATCAGACTGAAATGGAAACCTAGTGTGCAGAGAGATGGACAGCACATGAAAACAGAGAAACACAGAGTAACAAACTCTAAAAACATATGACAATATAATAGTGATGATAATAATATATTTGTTTAACCAGGTCAATAGAACTGATTCACTGTGCTAGCGTGCTGTCCCTCAGCAGATGACATAACTGTAAAATGTTCTAGTATAGACTCAATATATAACATGAAAACATAACCAAGCACTGAACAATGCATTTAAATGTATCTGCAAGGCTAAGCGCAATCAAAATACCTCAGACAATACCAGAAAGACGATCACGACAGAAAACCCGACGTTCATGATTGTGATTTGCAAATTCATGAAAAATCACGTAATGATCATTACTATATCAGACACATTTGTGTCAAACATGTTCCATTAGCAATTGAATAAAGTGTAAGGTCACAAAACTATGCGATCGTTCTCCTATCTGCCATGACTGTGGTAGGGAAAAAAACGTTACGAAAGAGAAGGGGAGGAATGCTAATAAACAGAAAACAGAAGAAGACAAAAGGGTAAGAGGCGAATTCAGTCAATATCAAGCAGATAGACTTAAAAGACACATACAGGTGCTGCTTGAAAAACCCATGCAGACAAAATTATAAAAAAAATTAGTTTTTTTGCTAGAAAATTACTTCGAACCCCCAAACATTATACATTTTTTTCTTCTAACACCCTAGAGAATAAAGTGGCGGTCGTTGCAATACTTTGTCACACCGTATTTGCGCATCGGTCTTACAAGCACACTTTTTTTGGGAAAAAAAATACTTTTTTTTAATTAAATGTAATTAAAAAAATGAGCCAACAGTAAAGTTAGCCCAATTTTTTTTTATATTGTGAAATATGATATGCCGAGTAAATTGATACCCAACATGTCACGCTTCAAAATTGCGCCCGCTCATGGAATGGCGACAAACTTTTACCCTTAAAAATCTCCATAGGTGACATTTAAAAAATTCTACGAATACGCCACAGAGACCACTCTTATCGGAAACCAGACCGCCGGCTGAAGAAGAGGATAAAATACCAGGGTTATGGCAGCTAGCTGCTGCCATAACAACGATATCCCCCAAAGTAAGGACGTAGATCGGCGCGAGACAGTCCGGAAGTGGTTAAACTTCCCTCCTAAAATTGGGGTGCGTGTTATACACTGATAAATACGATAGAGATCTATCTCTATTTTTTTCTACCTACTGACTGTGCACTTTTAATAAAGTGCCTGATATCTTCACACACTAAGTGCATACAATCAAATTTATTGCTGAGTAAGAAAAAAAACGATCCCGTGAACCGTCATAGCTGTACGTCGGCTCCTTTAAGCAGGATAGCAGGCGCGGGGGTGTCAATGCTTGTGACCGGCGGTCGCAATGACTGCTGACCACGAGAGACAGAACAGGGATGTTTGTGTGTGTGTGTGTGTGTGTGTATATAAATATATATATATATATATATATATATATATATATATATATACACACACACACACACACACACACACACACACACACACACACACACCCCTGTTCAGAATATAATAAAAATGCCATAAATCCATCCCCTATTTTGTAGACGCTATAATTTTGCACAAACCAAACAATATACACTTATTGCGATTTTTATTACCAAAAATATGTAGAAGAATACATATCGGTCTAAAAACTGAGAAAAAGAGAACAAGCGAGAAAGAACGAGCAACAGTGTGCAAGGGTTTAACAAAATCAGATACACTCTTGCCTGTCAGTTTAATCTCAGCTCAAAATACAGATGGGTTAATAGAAGGATCTCCCAAATAACTTTACATAGATGCTTACAATACAATACAGCAATCAGGTTACAGAACCTTTGGGACACAGATAATAGATGCAACAAAAGGGTTAATGAGTTCACAAACACTCTTCCCTGTCAGTAATCCCAGCTCCTCTGCAAATGTAACATCTGATAAACTGTCTGTACTGAAACATACAAGGCTGCTTGTATATACATAGTACTGTGTGTAATCCTGGCTGTCGTCCTCAGTGTCAGTCCAGAACAGCAGCTGCCACAATAGAGGGTATACATGCAGGGCCGAAACTGGGGGGAGGGGGGGGGGGGGGGGGTCGCTTACCCCGGGTGACACATCTGGGGGGGGTGCTGCCAGGGTTGCCACCCCCACCCACACTGGCATCCGCTGCTCTAAGTGAGTCAGAACAATCAAAAGGAAGTAGCTGAACGGCCACACAAACTGTCACATCATGGTTATAGTTGGTACAGAAGAAAACACTAATGCGTTTCACATCATAGCTAGTAACCATAATCAGACTGGATATATAGTGAAACAAACACCCCCTAAAACTCCTCCCATATCCAATCAGATGGAAATGGAAACCTAGTGTACAGAGATATGGACAGCACGTGAAAACAGAGAAACACAGTAACAAACTCTAAAAATATATGACATAATATAATAGAGATGATAATAAACTCTAAACTTGGGCTTTCACACTGGAGTGTGAGGAGCGGCTCTTTCAGAGTGCTTTGCAGGCGCTATTTTAAGCGCTGTAGCGCCTGTAAGGCGCCCCAGTGTGAAAGGGGTCTAAAGTGTAATGTCACAAAACTATGCGATCTTTCTCCCATCTGCCATGTCTGTGGTAGGGAAAAGGACCTTATAATGAAGAAACAGTTACGAAAGAGAAGGGGAGGAATGCTAACAAACAGAAAACAAAAGACACACACACACACACACACACACACACACACACTGCCCATACAAAATACACACACGATACATACAGATATTTCACCCCAAATACACATATGACATGCATGGATAACAGCAGTATGGAAAAAAACAAAGCCGTCCGTGCATGTTAATGCGATATATAGTACATTAAAAAGATAAATATCTAAATAGATATACGGGCAGTGTTAAAAACAATATCAATGTAAGTGCTAGCGTATGTGCGGTATACACAAGATGTAAATAGATACCCTGCCCAGCGATATGGAAAACCACAGCCATCAATGCAATATTGCAACGCATAAAATTAAAAAAAAATTATATATGAATTTGAAAAGGGCATCAATGTCAATCCAAACCACTTCAATGAAGCTATTCCTAGAAATAAGAAAAGGTCCCAATCAAAGTTTAAGCCTGCTGGGTTTCTTGTATGAAGTGAATTATCCAGTAAACTTCCTTTCTACACAAAATGCCAAACTTATTGCCACCTCTTATGGGCATACTTCTTTTTTCCATGCTCTGAATGACAAGGCTGGAAGTGTTTTTATTATGGCGTTGAACACAATGTCTAGCTACGTTTGCAGAATGGTCTTTTTCTATATCATGTAGGAGATCATATAGACAGTCCCTCAGATGTCGGGTGGTCCTTCCTACATACTGGATCTGACATGTAGTGCATGTAATGACATACACCACATAGCGTGTATTACAGTTAATAAAAGGATCCGATCCCAAAAGATTTACCTGTGAATAACAAAGTGACACGGTCACCTCCTTTGATGAAGGAACAATAAGAACTGCTTACGCCCCACTTACAAGTGCCATTAAACAGTAGCCAGTGCGCGGGTGGTCGTTCACTAGTATACAGGCTAGGTGACAGATTTCTACCTAAAGTAGGCGCTCTTCTGGAGACGCCCTGTATCCCATTAGATAAGATCTGTGCATATATACGGGGTCATTGGTCAGGACAGGAAGATACTTCTTGATAACTTTTTATTTTCTCAAACTCTATACTGTAGGGGGTTGAAAAAACAGGAGTACTGGAGAACTGTAAAGTTTTATACCTATGATGTTTATTGGCTGGAAATTTTTGGTTCATTAAAAAGTGTCCCGTGGGGTGTTCTCAGCGGTAACTAGGGCCCTATTGATAAATGGAACTGGACTAGCCTCTTTATTTAAATCTGGAGGTCATAAGAATGGCCTCCCTTTTAACCGTTTGCCGACCAGCGCACGCTGACGTACGTCGGCAGAATGGCGCTGGTAGGCAAAAGGACGTACAGGTACGTCCCCTTTAAGAAGCGGTGTCGCGGGTGCTCGCCCGCGGGTCCCGCAAACTCGATGTCCGCGATCGTGTCACGGACAGGAAGAACGGGTAAACAAAGCATTTCCCCATTCTGCCTAGTGACAGGACAGTGATCACCGCTCTCTCTCATCGAGAGCAGTGATCACTGTCCTGTGTGTTGAAGTCCAGCCCCCTAACAGCTAGAATCACTCCCTCGGACACACTTAACCCCTTCACTGCCCCCTAGTGATTAACCCCTTCACTGCCATTTACACAGTAATCAATGCACTTTTATAGCATCAATCGCTGTATAAATGACAATGGTCCCAAAATAGTGTCAAAAATGTCCGATGTGTCTGCCATAATGTCGCAGTCCCGAAAAAAAAAAAAAAAAAAAAATTGCAGATCACTGCCATTACGAATAAAAAAAAAAAAATTTAAATTAAAAAAAGCCATAAAACTATCCCCTATTTTGTAGACGCTATAAATTTTGCGCAAACCAATCAATATACGCTTATTGCGAATTTTTTTACCAAAAATATTTAGAAGAATACATATCGGCCTAAACTGAGGAAAGAAATAGTTTTTTTTATATTTTTGGGGGATATTTATTATAGCAAAAAGTAAAAAAATGTGTTTTTTTCAAAATTGTCGCTCATTTTTTGTTTATAGCGCAAAAAATAAAAAAAAACGCAGAGACGATGAAATACCACCAAAAGAAAGCTCTATTTGTGGGGGGGGGGGGACGACTTCAATTTAGCTTGGGTACAACGTCGCACGACCGCACAATTGTCAGTTAAAGTGACGCAGTGCCGAATCGCAAAAAGTGCTCTGGTCAGGAAGGGGGTAAAATCCTCCGGGGCTGAAGGGGTTAAAATCAAATTCTTTACTACATAAACGTTTAGTCTACAGAACTGACCCACTGGTATACTCCTAATAGTATGACCCGGATGATTAGTTTCAGCTCTTAGGAGAGTGTTCCCCACACAGGGCTTCCTGTATAGACTGGACGCTATATGATCTCCATCGCCCTTAAGCAGAACATCCAAAAATTCAATGGACGAGGAATCACTGTGATCCGTGAATCGGAGATTAAATTGGTTATCATTCACGAAGTCCAGCCATGTCTCTAAAGTAAAATGTTGCCCAGAGGCAATAAACAAGTCGTCCATATAGCGACAGTATAGCATAGTATCTGCTCTGCGGGGACTATAGGCCCCAAATATGCGGGACCTTTCCCACCATCCCATGTACAAATTGGCAAATGATGGTGTCACTGCAGCCCAGTCAAGTGTAATGGATAGGCAGCAACCACTGCATAGTTTGCCAAATACTGGAGAATCAAATAGGAGGAAGACCGCACAGGTGCACTAGCACTGAATCACTCTGCTCCGCAGTGGCATCTGGTGCGAGTGGCACCCCCGGTGGAGTGCTGTGAGGTCTCCCTCCTAGTCCTGCCCAGTGCCCAAACAGCCCATGTCTATTCTGCGTGAGGGAGGTGCTGGAGTGGGAGGGGGTGCAGAGAAGGCCCTGGGCTAGAAAAGGGTTGGTGTATCAAAGGCCCTGCGCCACAAGGGGACCGCAGAGGAGGCCCTGCGCCACAAGGGGACCGCAGAGGAGGCCCTGCGCCACAAGGGGACCGCAGAGGAGGCCCTGCGCCACAAGGGGACCGCAGAGGAGGCCCTGCGCCACAAGGGGACCGCAGAGGAGGCCCTGCGCCACAAGGGGACCGCAGAGGAGGCCCTGCGCCACAAGGGGACCACAGAGGAGGCACCGCGCTAGGTGGGTTGTAGAGGAGGCCTTGGACTAGGAGCAGCGTGCAGAGGAGGCCCTGGATTAGGGGGGGTGGGTGCAGAGGAGGCCATTGACTAGGAAATGGTGGTTGGTGTGGCAAAGGCCCCTAGATAGGGGGGTACAAGGGAAATACTGGACATTTATAAATTGTCGCAAGTAATGCCAAACAGGAGCAGAGAGACTGGTTGTGTGATAGATTTATTAAAGGAGAAGTACAGCCAAAGTCTGTTTGGTTGTACTTCTCCTGTTGATCACAGCAGTGCAGATTGTTTTGCACTCCTGTGACCCATTTTTTCAGATGACAGCGGGCTTAAGCCCACTCTCGGCTGATGTCACAGGGTTGGTCCAGGCAGGGGGAAAAAAAAAAAAAAAAAAAAAAAATCACAACCATATGATTGGGATCTGCCCACATGCCTGGCCCGGCACCCAGCTCAGCCTGTCGGTGAGCTGCTGAGAGCCTTAGCTGGCCACTCCTGCCCCCTCCACAGCCCAGTGCTTCAGTGAGCACTGGGGGGGGGCAGAGCAGAGAGCCAGAGACTGACAACCACCAGCTCTCTGTTTAGGGAGCACAGAGAACTGAGTGATCGGCAGCGTTTGATTACTCGGTTCTCAGCCTTAGGGCCGACAGGGGACAGATGCAGCATCTACCTAGGTAAGTATGATTCATAAATAACATTCCCATACTCGACATCTCCTCTTTCCTGCTATCTGACCCACATGACAACTAGGCCTCATTCACATGGAGCATATGCGTCCATGCCCTGTGTGATGGCCGTGTACCGCGTGGGGATACTTGGTGTTTTGTGCATCCCTGTGCAGGCAGTACAGTCAAAGTCAATTGGGACGCAGAAGCTGCATGGACAGTCGAATGTCAAAATTTGACCTGCAGACGGGAAGGGATGCATGTAACCAAATGCAGTGTCTGCATTTGGATCTGTGCACCCACTTCTATAGGTGAAGCTCACTGGTGGATGCAAAAAGTGGCTTAGCATACAGGACCTGTCTCATTGCCTGTCTGAATGAGCCCTTAGGGTAATTTATCAAAATTAGAGCAGACAGAATTTTGAGCAGCTGTGCATGGCTTTTTAAAGCTGAACAAGTTGAAGATACAAGCTGATTGGTTGCCAGGTGCAGCTGTTCCAGATTCTGACTGCACCCGTTTTGAATAAATTCCCCTCACTGTGTTTTACATTTCTTACTCCTGACTACAGCATTCTAATACAGCACATTTTTTGTTAAAGTGGTTGTAAAGGCACAAGGTTTTTAATCTTCATGCATTCTAAAAAACCTTCTGTGTCCAGCAGCCCCACCTAATAATTACCTGAGCCCCTTCTCAATCCAGCGATGTCCAGGAGAGCCTTGGTTGTCCGGGGACTCACACTCCTGTGAATCAAAGCCAGTTAGCCAATCAGAAGATGAAGGGGCGTAGTGTCAATCCATGGCTCCATGTGTGAATGGACACAGATATATATACACACTATATGCAACAGAACAGTTTTATTTTAAAATGGTACATTTGTGGGGAAGAAAGGTGCAGCTTTTAAAATTTGGAAAACCGGAACTAGCAGCTTTGGAGGATCCAAATGGTAAGAAAGAAACATCTGTTTACCATTCTGCACAGTGCTTTATAGTTATATAGGCATCCTTTACAAGATCATAACAAGTGTTGTAAAGGTGAACGAAAGGAGAGAGGAGGGAGGAGGGTATAGAGAATATATATATATATATATATATATATATATATATATATATATATATATATATATATATATATATATATATATATATATATAATCTCATTCAAATAGAAACTAATGGCAGGGTGCAATATAATACATTTTTGCCTTTGGACTTAACCCCTTAGCGCCAACCGTACGCACATATGCGGCCTCGGCTTTAAGGGGTTATACCGGAATGAAGATTTTAGAGCGGGTGGTCAGCTCTTCAGGGATAACAACGATGTGGCTAAAAGTCGCTCGGTTGTTATCCCGTAAGAACGGGAGGGGACCTGTCCCAACCCCCCCTCCACCACCTTCTGCCGCTGTTCCATGCCTCCTGTCTAACTGGCACTTCCACCAGCTAGAGAGAGACTGAATCGAAGCCGGAAACAACTTGGTTTCAGTCTCCTATGTGTAAACGATCTAAATACTTTGAAGTGCAAAGGAGGGATTTGGGGTACCAGTCACCACCTATTACTGTTACAAGGGAGGTTTACATTCCGTGTGACAGCAATAAAAGTGATCAACATTTTTTTTTTTTTTTTACAGAGACAATGTAAAAAATAAAAGTAAACAAATAAGAAAAAAAAAAAAAAAAAAAAAAAAAATGTAAAAAGCAGCCCCGTCCCCGGAAACTTGTGCAGCAAAGAGAAAACGCACACGCAAGTCGCACCCGCATATGTAAACGGTGTTCAAATCACACATGTGAGGTATCGCCGTGATCGTCAGAGCGTGAGGAATAATTCTAGCACTAGACCTTCTCTGTAACTCTAACTTGGTAACCACTATTTTTTTTTAAAGCATTGCCTATGGAGATTTTTTTTAGGTACCGTAGTTTGTCGCCATTCCACGAGTGTGCACAATTTCAAAGCATGATAGGTTAGGTATCTATTTACTCGGCATAACATCATCTTTCACAATATACAAAAAAATTGGGCTAATTTTATCGTTTAGTTTTTTAATTCATGAAAGTGTCTTTTTCCCCAAAAAATTGCGTTTGAAAGACCGCCGCGGAAATACAGTGTGACATAAAATATTGCATATATAAATAAAATGTTTGGGGGTTCTAGGTAATTTTCTAGCAAAAAATATGGATTTTAACGCGCAAGCAACAAATGTCAGAAAATAGGCTTAGTCATGAAAGGGTTAAATACTGCTTTAAATTCTGAAAATGTGAAAAGCTTCCACTGAAATGGTCTGACATAAAAAGGAATCTTGATTACAGAAACTGTTGGGTGAAAATATTTTAAATTAGATTATAATTAAGAAAGAAAAAAATTTTTTTTTTTACCTGAATACTTGGTTGGGCTGTACAGTATATGGGGGAATGACAGGTGGTACTGAAGTAGAGGGTAGCCACAAAGTAAATAAAATTGCCTCTGGGATACTAGTACAGGACCTTAGACTATGCTGCTCTAATTCATGACTGATGTTAAAACACCCCACTATCACCAGTGCTTGCCACTTCCACCAGGATGTACTGCACCGGCTTGTGCTTTTCAGCTGGATGTGCAACGCATTGTGACATAGCACACCTGACATTTAGAACTGAACTCTTCATTCTCAGAACCATATGAATCTGACTAAGAGGTCTCTTCATCTGCTGTCAGTCATATTAAGAATTTAATGCCTCCTCACCGGTGTATGCCGCTTTAGACATTTTTCTCAGTGGCTAGAACGGTACCTGATGACAAGGGTACTGGTGCTGGCAGGCTGGACACTTATTAGATTTCACAAATACTGGAGCTAGGTGGTGCTCTGGACATTGGTTCTGGCTGACATTTTTACTAGATAACACGGGTACTAGCTGGCAGTGATCAGGACACTGCTCGGTTCTCACTGACACTGGTACTAGCTCTAGATCAGGACACTGGAGAGGATTCCTCCATCAAACGCGCTTGTGTGAATGGAGAAATATGTTTGTTGCTTTTTGGTTAGTATGCATATACCAGCCGAACAAAGGTTGGGGGTCACAGCAATCACAGGGTAAAGGGCCAATTTCATGGTCTTGTGTTTTTAAAGCAACATCCCACCTGTTAAGTATACAATACAATGGGCCGATAGCAAGTGGTAAAAGAGCTGGGAATCCCAAAGACTGAACCACATCACAAATTGAATAGTTTAAAGCTGTTGCCATGTCCAGTAACAGGGCTACATTTTATAAACATTTATAATTATTTCAAAGATAACCAGTAAAAACCTTACCTTAATTTTAAGACTGTGCATTTTTGGTTCATATTTTGATTGAAATCGGTCAGGATGCATGACAACTATTTGTCCTGCTGAAGCTTTAAGAAAGTTTGCAATGTCTGTGTTGAAAGTGTGGTATAACTTAAAGTCTTCTCTGAGAGCATTTGCTGAAATATACAAGGAATAATACGAATAATAATAATAATAATAATAATAATAATAATAATAATAATAATATTACAATAGCATAAGTTAAATATCTAGAGACAAAGCTCCTGAAAATACATTTATATAAAAGTATACAGTTCATTAGCCAAGTGTGCCATGTATATATTTTGGGAACAAGACAAGGCTAATGACTGCTGTTACTTTGCGCATGTAAATTGTTTTTATGGAAGATATTGAAAGCTGAACGCCAGGAAAACCACTAAATACACAAAAGAAAAACATGTATGGGAGAAGGTTTGTCTTCCAAAAGGATTTGGGTGATGTGATGAATAATTAAAGCTAATTGGCCTCTTTCACCATTTGGCCTGGCAATCCTTTTGTGTTTTTACGTTTTGATTTACATCACAATCTAAAACACCCACAAAGAGGAGCCTTGCTTTATGCGAGCAGCCTCACCAGGGCCAGTGAGCAAGAATGGACAATTTGGACATAGGTGTTGTAAATATGAAGGAGTGTACTAATAAATTTAAATGTAATTATAATATAAATTATAATATATAAATATTATGTGTTGTGGAAACAGGAATGATCAGACAAATATACAACACCAATGTCTCCAAACATATCCTACAACAGGCTGAGTAATCATAAACCTTGGGTTACAGGCTGGTACCTTCCCTTGAATAGACACTAGCAGGTTTTTGAGACTACGTCCCCTTTGCATTCCCCCTATAACCCTACCCCACTCTGTAAGCCCTCAATTTTGTAACAAGCAATGCAGAGTAGCCAAAGAATAGAAGGGAAGGTGTCCTGTACCGTAACCCCAGACACAAAATTTACAAGTAAAACATTGCTTTCTTAGTTGTACATTACAGGACACAGGCTAAATAATCAAACCCTGAGGTATCCCCAAAAAATAGATGAAGGATGGACAACAACCAGGTAAGAAGAAATTGTGCCAACAGGCCATCAACAAGGGTGAACAGACCCAACTTCAGAGTGCTGCTGCAAGAACATTGCAGCAAAAAGCTGCACCCACAGAAGAGTAGACCGCGTGGTAGAATTTAAAAAAAAAAAAAAAAAAAAAAAAAAAAGGTATAAACATGAACAGAGTACCAGGTGGTGGCCTTCCAAAACTGAGAAACAGATGGTAGATTTAGCCTACTTAAAATAATGTAATCCCCAAGCATATTTGGGAGTTAATTCGTAATACATTTCCTGTCACCCCCACCTTTTATGCTCTTCCAAAAGTCCACAAAAGCAAATGCAATCTTTCAGGCAGACCGATCATATCGGGCAATGGTTGTTTAACCGATAATATTAGTCGGTATGTTGACGAATAAGACCTTTCGTCTTGGCACTCCCTATTGGTTATATTAGAGACACTTTAAATCTACTCCAAATTATCGATGGAATCCACACTCCCGAGCATGCCTTGATAGTCTCGATTAATGTGGAAGCCCTATATTGCTCCATCCTGCATGAGAGGCATTTCAGTTATTAAACATCTTTTTCAACAAGTTTGCTGATTTAAAGTGTAGTAGATTTAAACCATACAGAATGGAGGCTCAATGAGTTCATAGTTCAGGCATTGGAGTTTACACTCACTCAGGATGCCTTTTTTCAAGGTTCCCACTAGCTCTAGGTGTAGGGTGTGGCTATGGGGACGTGCTGTGCTCGCTCATATGACAGCCTGTACCTGGGGGAGTGGGAGCGTGACTTTTTAATCACGTGATGATCTACTTGATTTTTCAAGCCATATCAATTTATGGCATAGATTCAAATCGATATCTTTTTGATATGGGATGGACCCATTGAGACTCTCCATCAGTGCCATGAACTCCAATCAGTTCAATTTAACTTTTACTATGGACTAGAGTTTGAGCGCAAATTGCTTTTTTTGGACATTACCATCTCCAAAGACCCGGACAGGACTCTTTCTAGTAACCTCTATCGCAAACCCACAGCAGGGAATAACATTCTACACTTCTCCAGCTTCCATCCAAGACCCCTTGTGAACTCAATTCCTTATGGGCAGTATCTGCGTATTTGCAGAAACTGCACCAACAATGACGCTTTCAAAAGGCAGACGCATTGCGAGATAGGCTTTTGACCAGGGGTTATTTGAAAACGTGTCTAAAGAAGGCATATAGACGGGCTGTGTTACCTACTAGACATTCACTTCTCTATGCCCCTAAAAAACGCAAGACAGATGATACTACTTGGGTAATAACCCGCTTTTGCAGCCAACACTCACAGGTCAGGAGCATCATGGAAAAATATTGGCATTTGTTAAGCATGGACCCCACTCTTGGCCCCTTTGTGCCAGATAAACCTGCCATCACTTATAAATGTGCAAAATCAGTCGGTGACCAACTGGTCCACAGCGAATTCAAATGTAGTGCCAAAAAAGATCCTTGCATATCACACAAGCTGTTATTTATACGCTTACAAAGATCAATAACATATAGTTTGTACAAAACACATAAATTCCTGCTGGATGTAGCGGCTGTACAAAATTAGCCCAGCGGTTAGTGGGCAGAAAACTGACATTTAGCCCAGACTCACATACACAATGGGGAAATATGCCCCTGGTAGCACCAGTCAGTGAAATTGGTGATCTAAAAATGAATGAACAATAGGGATAATAGTATACTGGTAACGTATAGAGAGTTTAGAGCAAGGGCATTGAATTAAAATTCACATCCAGAGGTCCGAGTCTCATGTTTGTGCTATAACCCATCACTTCATCACATCACAGCCTTTCCCCCTTAAATTACAGTTTTCCCTTTTACACGAGTATCATTAGTCCTTCCCTTTACATCACAGTCCCCCCCTTTACACCACAGCAGCACCTTTTACAACACAGAACCTCTCATTTACATTACAGTGCCCCCTTTACATCACAGCACCCCCATTTACAATACAGCCCTTTACATTACAGTGCCTTCTTTACATCACAGCCCCCCTTTGCTTCATAGCGCCTCCTTTACTCAACTGTCCTCTGTCCCCTTTCACATCACAGAACCCCCACCTTACATCAGAGACCTCCACCCTTTACATTAGCCCCCTTCCTCACATCCCTGTCCCCTTCACAGCCCCCCTCCTTGGTTCCCAGTTCCTTCACAGCCCTCCTTCCTTGCACCTCAGTCACCTTTACAGCCCCCCCCCCCTTGTATCCCAGTCTTTTACTTGCATCTTAAACCCATTAACAACCCACCTTCCTGGCAGCCAGGTCCACTTCACAGCCCCCCTTCCATTTTCATCTAAGTCCCATTATCCTTGTATCCAAGTCCCCTTCAATAAATAAATTTTATATTATATACAATATATATACATATACACATACACACACACACATATATATATATAGCGCAGCATGTCCAGACAGGGGGCGGGACATGCTTTTCATGTTAACAGGCAGGTGATTGGTTGCTAGGACTGCCTTGCATTTCAACACTAAATCGTCGGCTTGTTAACATGAAAAGCATGTCCCGCCCCGTGTCTGGTCATGCCACACCATCTGCATTCCACCTGCTATGGATGAATGCTGTGGAGGCAGGAAAAAGAAACTGCAGCCAGGAGCGGATACTTAGGCTGCTAAGTGGCGGAGCCACGGTCCAGGTAAGATTGCCCTGTGGGCCGTTTTCGGACTGTGGTCTGCCATTTAGGGCTAGTTTACACTTGCTTCAAAACATATACATATATACACACATACATACATACATACATACATACATACATACACACAGCTTGGTGCTTCGGTGGGGCTTCAAGCGAGCTTTGCCATAGACTTCTATGGAGGCTTTGAAGAAGCTTTGAAGCACCACTAAAGCTACAAGGGGTATAATTTTTGAAGCAAAGTAAAAGCAGGTGTAAACAGGACTGTAAGCTAACCATTTTATTTAGTGACAGGAGCTTTGACTAGCGTTCAGAGAGCTTTAACAAAGCCTGTCTGAAGCCTTGTTGAAGCTGAAGTAAGTGTAAATGAGCCCTTAGTGATGCCTGGTTTAGAGGATGAGGTTTGGCAGAACCATTATTCTGAACCATAGGGTTATATTGCCCTCTACAGGATTAGGACACTAGGCAGAAAAAAAAAAAAAAAAAAAAGGACTTGGCTACGCCGACGGGCAGTCCTAGGCGATATACACCCCCCCCCCCCCCTCTCTGCTATAGGCCTTCAGTTTAGTAACAAGCAGTGTCAGAAGCATCAAAACGCCTTAAAGGGGTGGGTGCTGTGTCTGTCAATGAACTCAGAGAAATGGATTTTACAGCAAGTCAAAAATCCCATTTTCTCGTTCGTTCATTGACAGACACTGTGCTCCATTATTCAGAACCATAGGGATGTTCCAAAGCAGTGCCAAACATGAGGGGTGAGGCAACGAAAAATCCCAAGGCTAACACAAGAGCCAACCAGGTAATAGGAGCTCAACACAGAACTACTGAAGCCCAACCTGAACAATACACCCTCCAAGAGAGATTAGACCCCCTAAACAGCAGCCCGCAACACCTTGCGGCCAAAAGAAGCATCCCCAGATGTCAGCACATCCACGTTTTAGAATTTTGTGGAAGTGTACACCGACGATCAAGGGCCACCTTGCAAACCAGCACAGCTGACGCCTGATGGAAGGCCCAAGAAGCAAAAAGCAGCCAAATAGAATGCGCCATAACAGGGAAAGGAGGAACCCAACCCCTGATAGAATAGACCAGAGTCCTCGTCTGTCTGATCCATCTGGAAAGGTTGCAGCAGAAGCAGACAGCCCCTTTTTTGGCTTGTCCATGATCACAAACTGTCTGATCTCCGAAAAGGCCCTGTGACTGCCAAATACACCCGAATCGACCGAACACGTCCGGGGCATGCAAGGTAAATTCCTTTAGGACATTTGACCTGGCACACAGGGAAGGCAATACAACGTCTTTAGTCAAAAGGAATCAGAGGAGGGAACCACTGACAAGGGCGAAGAACCACTTGATCTTTGTGGATCACCAGGTAAGAAGTATGACATGGTAACGCCTACAGTTCCGACACTCTGCAAGCAGAGGTGATAGCAACCAAAAAAGCCACCTTCTGGGACAGAGCAAGCATAGGAACCTCCCGAATATTTTCAAAGGGAGGCTCCTGTAGAACTGAACGCACCAAGCGTAGATCCCACGGCGGTAGAAGAGACCGCACCGGTGGCGGCAGATGTCAAAACCCTTGATTAAGAGTACACACCAGGGAGCGCGAGACCAGGGGACACCGAAGAAAACCGCCAAGGCAGACACCTGACCCTTGATACTCAAGGCCAAGTTCTGCTCAACACCCCCCCCCCCACCCCCCCATGAAGGAAGGTTGAAATCCGAGCCACCGAGAAACAACGAGGGTAAATGCCAAGCGCCTCACACCAGGATATGTATGCTATCCATGTCCGGTGGTAAATCTTCCTAGGAGGAAGGCTTCCTAGCCTTTAGCAGCGTCATAACTTCAGCACCTGGCCACTGCAGTTGGAGGAACAACCTCACTGACAGGACAGGGAGTGTGGACACCAACCCCGCAATGTGGGTCACATGCATGACGGCAAAGTCAGACATGGCATCAGTCAAGACTCATGAGGCGGGGGAAGGCGGGGGGCGCAATTTACTAACCTATATGCCTAAGCGCCACCTGTGAAAAATGCGAAAGAACACAGGGGGGGCCGCCGACTGAGACCTCTGCTGCCTTAGGCCCCACACAAGGGCGTCACCGAGGTCCCAAGCAGGGGACGTCGACCGAAGCCCCGCACAGGGGGCACTGACCAAGGCTCCTCACAAGGGGCACTGTCCAAGACCCCGCACTGGGGCGCCTACTGATAACCCGCACAGGGGGCACCGTTGTACCCCTAACAGGGGCACTGGCTGAGACCCCGCACAGGGGGCGCCTACAGATGCCCCACACAGGGGACACCACTGTGCCCTTCACAGGGGGCACTGGCTGAGGCCCCTCACGGGGGGGCATCCACCAAGGCCCCTCACAGGGGGTGCCTATGGAGGGCCAACATAAACAACCCTCCCAAAAGGGGGTCTCCCCTCAGAGCCCCAACAGCGCCGTCCCTCTGGAAGAAGGTGTCTGGCGTGGCCGTGCAGACTAAATTTTTGGCCGCCCGCCGCGAGTGCACAGGTCCGCGCGGGGGGGGCGCGACCGGCCAGGATGCCCGCAACGGAAAGCGGCGCCCTCCACCGCCCGCTCTAGGACCACCCTGCACATCGCCCGGTCAGCCGCAAAAGCCGCGGCATAAATTTTCGGCCGCCTGCCGTGAGTGCACCGAAGGCCGCCGCTTAAATTAGTGGAGGGCCACCGCAGGGGGTGCGGATCTGTGGATGCCTGGTCACCCACCCAACAGGTGCCAAGGTGTACCCCCCAGTGACAACCCTGGAGGGGGGGGGGTGTCCGAAGCACCTAAGCCAGAGGCCTGGGCCTCACCCGGGGAAGGGGGGGGTGGAAATGTGGAGGAGGACCCCAGAGGGACCAACCACCCCAGGGAGTACCCGTGCCCCACACACCCTCGCTGGCCAGACTGGGGAGACCACTGGATCTTGATGTCCAGCCCATCGCCCAGTCTGGTAGCCGATTGTAGATCTCACAGGAAAAAATCCAAGAGAAAAAAAGTTTAAAAAGCAAAAACTAGAAAATTGCCAAGACCAGAGATTCCAGCAGGGAACTAGGTCCTTACTGCTGACCAGGCAAAAAAAAAAAAACTGAAGGCCTATAGCAGAGAAGGAGGTGTATATCACCTAGGACTGCCCATAGGTGTAGCCAAGTCTTTCTGCCTAGTGTCCTACTCCTGTAGGGGGCAATATAACCCTTTGGTTCTGAATAATGGAGCGCTGTGTCTGTCAATGAACGAAAGAGAAAGCAAGTTTAACAAAATATTAATATTCTCAGAGCATTAAACAATCAGGAATTATAACTAGTACCTGTAAGTGAAGAAATCCATGTTTTGACAGTCAGCATGTACCTTGCAGCAACTGATAGCTGACTGGGGCGTTCAATAAATACCCTGCCAAACAATGTGAGCAATCTAATTGCCTTGATGGTTATAGATTGCAGCTGGCTTAGGGTGCCAGGATGCTCGTTCCATCCACAGAGGTGGTGAGCGACTTCCATCTTGGGTCCTTGATGTAACAGCACGCGGGATGACCCCCAACAGGGCGGGATGACGTCACGTGCTGCATCACCGCCGACGCGCATGCAGCCACAGACTCATGTTCCAAACGGGAACGCAGATAAGAGGAAGGGAGGCAGTCGCCTCAGTGGACGTGAGGTAAAAAAATTCATCCCCAGCCAAAACAATGACCAGCCTCTTTTCGGAGAAGATCGAGGAATGTCATGGCACGTCGGGTGATGTGAAGTCTGGGCAGAAAACTGTACCACCACCCAGGATCCACGGAAGATATTAAAACGACCCTAATTAAATTAAAAATAAATGTAGGTTTTTACAAATTAATTTTACATCCCCCTGAGGAAAAGCCTTGCAGGAAGGGTTTGAAATGTATTGCTTCATTGAGGCCTGGTGGCGAGGTGGCTTTTAGGCCCCTTTCACACTTGTAAGTCACGCAACTTTGATGCAACTTGAAGCATTGCCTGTGTAATCTTGAGGTCTGTGGACCTTAAGTCGCATTAAAGTCAGACCAAAGTAGTGCAGGGATTACTTTGAAGTTGCTGCAACTTGAAGTCACACAGATATGAATGGTACTCATTGGAAATTATGGTGTACGACTTGTCATGCGACTATGCAGTCCCGAGTCGCAGAGTGTAAAAGGGGCCGAAGTTAGTAAATCCACCCTAGCTCTCATAGCAAGTTTTTATTAAAAAACCAAAGGCCCACCCTGTGATAGGAGTGTACACGATCTAATGCTAGGAATATTACTCTGGGCATGGATTCACCATGCACCAGGGCAGTGTCTATCCAAGGGCAATTCCGCATCCTTTTTGCTTATACTTGCCATGTGTCAGAAGATTCTTCTCCAAAATTCAAGTTTAATCTTCTTGACGTAGTAACATCCAAACTCACATGACAGGATGTATACCACAAAGGGAGTTTTACAGTTTACATAGAGTCTAGGTTTCAGAATTGAGCCGTTGGGTAGAATAAGGTTTGTCCGTGTGTCCATAAAAGTTGGCAGTAGTTACAATTCTCACATGGGAATGTTCCTACTATTTTGCATCTATCGCCCCTTTCTTTTTTGATTTAGCTGTGGACTAGCTTATCCCTTATAGATGGAGCTTTCCTGTATGTGATGGCAGGGTGCTCAGACACAAAAGGAGCCAATGAGGGGTCCATTGTTAAGAGATGCCACTTGCTGAAAATTTGTTCATGCTGTCTAGAGTATTTTGTCACAATTCTAGTGACCTCATTGTTTTTTTGATTCCCGATGGGCAAAGAGCAATTCAGTATGCGACTTGCTTTTTGCCCATTTGTATGCTTTTTTTAGAGCAGTTTTAGAATATCCTTGTTGGAAAAGTCTAGTTTTTAATGTTTGGGTCACTTTTTCAAAGAGCAGTTGTGTCTTGCCCTGATATATTGCCCATATGGAATAAAGACCAGTAAGGTTTTGGGGTGGAAGCTTGAAGCAAATATTGTTTTTCCAGCAGTGGGTTTGCAAAAAAGTTGTCCATTTTAAGGTTTATGAACAAGGGACATCCAAAAAAGGTGATCTTTAATTGGCCATAAGACATGGTGAATTTCAAATTAAATGTATTGTTGCTATTAAAAGTAGTTGAGGAAATCATTTCAGAGCGTCTCGGGCCCATCCCATAGCATGAAGAAGTCAGTGAAGCGGTACCACGCCATTCACTTTCTAAAAATACTGGAGGGCCACCACATCACTGAGCAAACATTTTTGGTGGCCACTGATGTGGGAGGCCATTTACGGTTGAATTCCTCATAACAAGGGTCTGTCAGAAATCTGCCACGTTCTCTCTCAAAGGAGTCAACACAAATGCCAGCTCAAGGAGTTTATTCATTCTTCCTTTGGATTTTTTTTTTTCCAGGCACAATTTTTTTTCCTTCCATGACTCAGACTACCTCCAGCTACAGGGGGTAGCCATGGGGATCTGCTGCACCCCCTCATATGCCAATATGTACCCGAGGGAGTGGGAGCAGAATTTTTTTTTCCCCCGACAACTCACCATCAATGTATGTGGACCACACTGTTGCACGGTACCACTACATTGACAACATCTTCATGCAATTGGATGGGCATGAGACTTTTATGATTTCCTCAACTACATTATTAGCAACAATACATTTAATTTGAAATGTCATATAGCCAAACATCACCTTTTGGATGTCCTTGTTCATAAACATCAAAAAATGACCAACCTTTTCGCAAACCCACTGCTGGAAACAATATTATATGCTTCAAGCTTCCACCCCAAACCCTTATGCCCTGTACACACGACCGGTTTTGCCGTCGGAATAAACTCTGAAGGTTTTTCCCGACTGAATTCTGCTCAAGCTGTCTTGCATACACACGGTCACACCAAAGTCTGACTGTAAAGAACGCGGTGATGTACAACAGGACTAGAAAAATTGACAGTTACTTACCGATAACTGTTTTTCTAGGATATCTTCCAGGACGGCACACCTGAGAGATGAGAGGCTCCTCCCTACAGGAAACACAATCAATCGACAGCTGTTTTAAGTCCCCACCCTTCCCCTTGATCCTCAGTTTGTAGAGAAGTAACTCTTGAACCTGGTTCACAAGGGAAATCATTCCTCATAGGTACTCACCTTCTAGTGTTCTACCATTTTCCCTCCTCCAACGGGTGGGAAGTAGGCCTGCCGTCCTGGAAGATATCCTAGAAAAACAGTTATCGGTAAGTAACTGTCAATTTTCTCTAGTCATCTTCCAGGACGGCACACCTGAGAGGATAATCAAGTACCTCAGGCCTACCTTAGGGTGGGACCACTGCAAGACCCTCTTGGCGGACCTTGGTTCTGCAGTGAGTTTTACCTCCACTCCATATGCTTGATGAAGGTATCTTAGCTGGATCATGCGGCTGATCTGCAGGTCTACTCCACCGATGTCCCTGCCTTCTCTGCTTCGGATGCAGGACCTAGGTGGAGTGGGCTCTTAAAGATGGAATCAGAAAACATGTTAAACTTGTAGGTTATCAATGTTGCCTATCTCACACATCTAACAACCATGGCCTATTGTGCCTGTAGGTGCTACTTAGAACCCTTAAAGATTAATCAGAGACCTGTGTTGTAAGACAAGGACACTAATTGATCACCAAGAGGGCCTGTCTTAACCATAGGTGTGCGCAGCCAATTTCATTAGGGTGTGCACCCTAAAGCTCAAACACCCATGCATGTGTGTGTGTCTACATATATATGACCCCGGCAAATTGATCTCTCTGCTGCCACAGTGAAAGAGAAGAGCATAGACACTTCTCTTATGGCAGAGCCAGCAAGATGTAGATCTTTCACATGTTCCTGCTGCTACACAGAGCGATAATACTAATGCGCATGGGGTGATTAGGGTGTGCCTGGGCACACCCTGTGCGCACGCCTATGGTCTTAACACTATCCTGTTCAGGGAAAGAAAACTGCAAAAAAAGGTGGGCCCCTAACAGACAACCTTTTTTGTTCATTTTTATCTTTACATCAGCAAAGACTAAAGGGAAGCCTACTTAAGGGTAATAGATTAACCGAGGCTTAATCCCTGGGTTTAAGGCATGCCCACTCTGTGGCTTTACTTACGCCTGAGTGCCTACTTCAGGAGAATAAAGTCCATAGCAGGAGTATAACACTTATACTGCTACATCTAGTTCTGCTAGAAGGGTGAGATGAAGGCCATGCACCGAGCCGTAACCTATTCGGTCGGATATACATCTTTATACTTCATCTTCAGGTCATAATATTCCTCTGAACAGAACTTCCCAAGTTCTTACTAAGCAGGGTGATTCTTTATCGCCTTCCTCCAGTGTCCTATAACCCTACTGGGCTTCAACCCTAGGAAATGGTTCCAGCATCCCTGAATGTAAGGGGCTGAGGCTTTCTGACATGTGACGTCTGCAGCCAGAACTCCAGGCCCCTCCACGGAAAAGAGGGCTGAAATACAAAAGGTGATACATGCATTATTAATATCACAAATTAAAAAAGACCATAGATTGTGGACCCAGCACAATAGATTTAGACAGAAAGGACACAAGCATAGACAATAATGTGTATCTGAGTGTGGCTAGCTAAACCAACATATCAAATATGGGAGAGACCCAAATCTGAACTTCAATGTAGACAAACAGTCCTCACAGTCTGGTTTTCTGATGTACAGCCAATCTGTAAAAACATTAAGATACACGCAAACCCTCAGCCTTGGTTCACACTGGGACGACTTGTCAGGCGACCTAGTCACCTGACAAGTAGCGTCCTGTTCTGTGCAATGGAGCCATTCTAAATCGGCACGATGCAAGTCGCTCCGACTTAGAAAAAGGTTCCTGTACGACTTTGGGGGCGACTTGCATTGACTTCTATACAGAAGTCGGTTCGCAAGTCGCCGCTGAGTCGTGTCCTGGGTCGCCTGAGGCAGTCGCGCTGTAAGTCGTGCTGCCTCAGTGTGAACCGACCCTAAATGCTGCGTGTTTCTGAAGTGCAGCTAGCTAGGTCATAACTGATATATATACATAAAGGATGGGAGTCCTGTTTACGGTGGAGTTTTACTGATGTACAGCAAAACAGGGCCATAAATATAAGACAGAAAGACCCAAACTTCTATGTTGCGTATTTCTGATGAACCACCAAATACAGTTATAAGATCAATATGGCCCTGGCTAGCTAAACCAACATAAGACAATATCTTTTCTGTTATGCAGTTCTGTAGTGCAGTCACATAGAACCAACACGGAAAGGACCCAAGCAACCTGCAGCATTGTGTTTTTCCGAAGTGCAGTAAGGCAAGGGAATCTGAAACAGAAAGCACCAACAAGCTTCAATGTTGAGTATTTCTGCTGTACAGCAACATAAAAACAGACAGCCTTCCTAGCTGCGATCTTTCTGGTGTATTGCAAAGTAAGGCAATAAACTCCATGATGTCTATTCTTGTGTGTAGCAAAACCTCAACCAGAAGGGAACTTCGGGCTCCCACACCTGTGCGACCCAACCTGCAACCGCAAAAACGCAAGAGAATCACTATGGCTTCCAATGGGAACCATTTGTGTCTGTGCAACTCCAGGTCGCAGCGCCACCAAGCAGACCCTGCTTTCTGGATCCACAGACCTCAAGATTACACAGGTCGCAGGTAACTTGCAATTTTCAGGTTGAACAAGCGAGGGGTCCCCAATGCTCTATCTCCCTGGAGGCGTGCAGCCAACAACACCCTGCTGTGTATCCCTAAGAAGCAGCAAGGTAGAACAATGAGAAACAGAAAAGACATCGCTCACTGCTGTGCCTTTCTGATATGCAGCCGATAAGGCAGTAAATATAGGACATACAGGACACAAACAATCTTCAATCTTTGTGTATGTCTGATGTGTAGTAATATACCAATACTGAGCAGATACGCCACCATCCTCAATGTGTCTCCCTGCTGAGGCAGCAAAAACAAATCAGAAAAGGACAAGCAACCTTCACTGCTGTGTCCTTTCTGATATGCAGCCAATAAGGCAGTAAATGTAAGACATAAAAGGACAGACAACCTTCAATCTTGTATATGTCTGATGTGCAACAATATAACAATCTGAATAGAGATAGCACATCCATATTGAAGGGATTTGGCATGCGACTCAACATGTCAAATCGCATGCCTAAAATCGGCAACCTTTGCCGTTAATAGCACTGTCAGCCTGACGCCACTTTGCGGGGCTGCACCGATTACCAAAGGCAGTACTAGTACTACCCCTGGCACAGGTTCAACTTGTATTTCCCAATAATTCAGGACCATCAATCTTCACTACTGCCTATCTAATAAGCAACCAATAAGGCAGTAATACAGGACACACAAAAAACCCCAGACAGAACTCAATTTTGAGTATGTCTGATGTGCAGCAATATAGCAAATATGAGCAGAGATGTCATAAGACTAAATGATATGCATTTCCGCCATGCATCACAAAACCAGAAAGTACAGACCACCTTCCCTGTTGTATCTTTCTGATCTGTAGCCAAATAAGGCAGTACCTTTAGGATATAAACAGACAACAACAAAGCTTCAGTGCAGTGCATTTCTGATGTACAGCACTATATCCCTTATGAGCAGAGATGTCACAAATTTCAATGTGTATTTCTGCTGTGCCCCAAAACATCCCAGCAAGGACAAACCTACACTACTGAGCTCTACTGGTGTGCAACCAAGGAGGAGTCATGGTGTATCCCTTTATGAAATAACCAAACAGAGCAATTTGATCCCTAGGCATAGCCTGGGCTGTAGATACTAACACTTCACCCCCCAGTGAAGGAACAAATTATAAAAATGGTTAGACACCTTACAATAGTAGCTGTTGTCCTACCTTACCTCCGTGGACTGAGCAAACGCTAGCCAGCTCACACACAGGTGGGGCTGATCAGAAACTAAAGTCTCAATGAGCCCAGCCCTAGAGGCCAATTTAGGACAGCCTCTAGAAAAGGTGGTCACCAATTTAGCCTGGAGGAAAATAGCCACCTGCAGGCTTTAAACAAGCAATCATGTATCTAGCTCTTGCATATGTTTGCACAGAAAATCCTTAATTAAAGGATATAGGAAGCGATTTATGGTAAATCGCCTTTAGATCTGTCACTGAGTTGACTGCAGCCCAAACCAACAAAAAGGTTTTTCTTACCTCCTGCACTTCAATATAACCACAATGTAAAGGTGGAGTGGGAGGTTGGAGCTTAGGACTTCAGATTCCTAGCAGCTGGGCTAATAGGGCCATATAACCTAGTGCACCTGCTGACCAGGAGAGCTTACTCCTGAATCCTTCAACCATTGCACAATCCATAAATTGTTCAGTGGTATACCTGGCCTGTAAGGAACTCTTTGTATCTACCAGGTCCTTCCCCCCCCCCCCCCGCTTTATTCATCCCTACTAATGTCCCACAACCGGACATGTAGGGAGAGTGTTGGAAACCTACTGTTGTGATCACCACAGTGTCTCTGCTGTAAGAGAGAGCTGTGGATGGTGGTTTTAGCAGTAGCTTCTGGGCTATTTTGTTATGCAGACCCCAGGTCCTGCACTGCACCACTTAGTAAATTCAGGGGGAAGGGGAAGAAATGCCTTACCTACCTCTTTCCCATCTGAGGTGGTTTAGGCACACTCACTCCTCTGCACTACTTGTCCACCATACAGCATCTCTGATGTAAGAGGGAGCTGTAGCTGGTGTTTTTAGCAGAAGCTTCTGGGCTATTTGAATCCAGACCCCAGGGGAGATTATCTCAAATGCCCAGAAACCATCTGGCTGGGATTGGGGATTTTGCAGCTAAATTCCCAAGGTAAAGGAAAGTACTCACCGTTGTAGTCTTCCCCTTTTTCCACAGCCACAGGGCTTGCTTTTCCATCCTTATGGTCCACACGCAAGGAGGATAGCCGCCAAAGTGCCCCCCCCAACTGCTAGGCTGTGTCCTGCCAGTCAGTATATACATCTGGGGGGGGCAATGCCGTACGTTCCTCATTCCCTTCTGAGGTGGTTTAGGCAGACATCCACCGTAGTGAACTGGTGCCTCCTCGAAAGGAGGATGTGGGCGCCTGCTCCTGCTGACTCTCAGCCTTCCCACCTGGGTAAGAACGCAGGTCGTTCAGGCGGCGCCCTCCCCAGCAGCCCACGCGAGCTACCAGGGGCCCAGGAGTCGGGGGCCCTGGAAAGAACTGACAGCCAGCACCCCTGTCTGAATGGACGCCCGGACAGGTAAGGGGGGGGAGACAGGAAAAAGGCCCCTGAAGTTCTGGGGACACCACTGTACCCAGGGGCCTTCAGCTCTCAGGGGGGCTCTTCCAGTTTCTGCTGCCCCCCCTGAGGAAAGGATAGGGGAACCCCCCAGGAAGGATAAATATATCCGGCCAGACCCAGAGGCCCATCAGGTACTAACCAGGCCCGACCCTGCTTTGCCTCCGAGATCATACGAGATCGGGCAGGCGGCGCCCTCTTTCACTTTCAGGGTGATGTGGCCATAGGCCTTCCCCAGGCATTTGGTCCGGCTCCCAGGGGGGGACCACCAGCCACAGGCTTCGGGTCATTTGGAAAAAAACAAACGGTTTCGCTGTGTAGGGAGAAACACAATCAAAAACTGAGGATCAAGGGGAAGGGTGGGGACTTAAAACAGCTGTCGATTGATTGTGTTTCCTGTAGGGAGGAGCCTCTCATCTCTCAGGTGTGCCGTCCTGGAAGATGACTAGAGAAAAAGAAGTGCAATAGCAAGTGTTTGGGCTCCTTCTGCTAATCTCGTGTTAGTAGAAGTTTGGTGAGAGACGATTTGCGCTTTTCAGATTGTTTTACTGCTCTTCAGTTTGTGCTTGTGAGCTTGTAGCTGTTCTTCAGTGGGTGTAGTCAGTTCATATCTGTTTTCCAGTGCGTTCTTGCCCCCTCGTTTCTGATTTTCAGCTCGCTCTTCACAGGCCTTGCTGTTCTTCAGTGTGTTCTGTTCCTTTGTTCTGAGCAGCTGACCGTTTTGTTGCAGGTACGTACTCGTCGTAGAGTTCGTGTTGTGTGGGGGTTTGGTGTTGGGGTTCATACTTGGACCCAAGCCCAGTCCATGAACAGTGCGGGGAAGAGCTCATGGACCAAGAATTGGTTACTCCAGCGTGACCAATTCTCTCATTTACCTTTGCTGGGTGAAATCCAGGAGAATAATCCTGATAATTTCAGGAACTTTCTCCAGACGACGGACCCTGTTTTTCAACATCTGTTGGCTTTGCTGACCCCTTGTATTATGAAGCAGGACATCTGCATGCGGCAAGCCATCACTCCCGAGCAGAGGCTAGTTGCCACGTTGCGGTACTTGGTGGTTCTCTACAGGCATCTCCCCCCAGGCTCTGGAGATCATTATCCCAGAGACGTGTTCTGCCATCATTCAGGTCCTGCAGAAGGACTATATTAGGGCAAATTCTCTCCTTTAACATCACATTCTATGTATTTAATGTTTGCTAATGTATTGTATTTATTTCCTTATTCCCCAATTATCATGATTGTAATATGCTGTGAATGTCTTCTTTGTCCTCATGCATGCTGTAAGCTTTTAATGCTCTTTTTTGTCCTTCATGCATATTTGCCTTCACTAACCTCCCCAGCATGTTATCCTGGGCCCATATACACCTAGCCTAGTCACTTAATGTATTTTGTCAGCTCCATTGTAGTGCTTTACCCTGAGCACCCCCTAAAATGTGTCCAAATGTTATTGTTGTCCTTAAATTCAGGCAGAGGCTTTTTTTTTTTTGGGTCCCAAACTCAGCTCGAAACCCCCCCCCCCCCCCCAAAATTTTTACAATGGGCCATCAGAGGGGGTGAGGAATCCGATAAGTGGGCCTCATATTTTTGTCTTTAAATACTCCTTAAAATAAATGTTATACTGATGTTGGCCAAGAATGTTTTTGTGTAATCTGCTTGCAATGTTATGTGCAAAAGTACTAATATTTTTTTGTCTGGTTTGACGCCACAGTTTCTTTCAACGCCACAGGAATGGCAGACTGTGGCCTCCCATTTTGCCAACCGTTGGGACTTTCCCAACTGTGGAGGGGCTATAGATGGGAAGCATGTCCACATCGTGCCACCACCCAATTCGGGGTCTTACTATTACAATTATAAGGGTTTTAATAGTATAGTGTTGATGGCGGTGGTGTCGGCACAATACGAGTTCCTCTATGTGGACATGGGGAAGAATAGCCGGGTGGAGGAGTCTTCGCCCAGACCGAGTTCTCCCAACGTCTCCAGACTGGTGGCCTGGCATTGCCACCTGCTGCGGACAGCGTTGAAGGACTCCTGTTCGTCTTTATTGCTGATGAAGCATTCGGTCTGGGCGAGCACCTGATGAAGCCATTCCCCAGAGGAACCTCACCCCGGAGAGGAGGGTTTTTAACTACTGGCTGGCCAGAGCCAGAAGAGTCGTTGAGAATGCCTTCGGGATAATGGCCAGCCGGTTCCGCCTGTTTCTGACAGCAATACATATGGCGGACTAAAAAATTAACCACATCATACTATCCTGCTGCATATTGCACAATTTATGTAAAAATGCCCAAAATTATCTTGCCTCAGTTGGGCCTGAGGTCAGACTTCCTGCTAATCCCCTGACGGGCCTGGATACTGGCAGTCCTGGCTTGGCACCCCAAAGCACCCGTGAAGATCGCCAGAAATATGTCAATTATTTTATGGGTAGGGGGACCATTGCCTTACCATTTAGACAATGTCTATATATTTTTTTAATTAAAAAAAAAAAAAATAAAAAATAAAAATAATATAATAATAATAATAATATTAATAATAATAATAATATTAATAATATCTGATAAAATCTTGAAATTTTCTTTATTGCTTGTGTTTCTTTTTAGCTGTCTCCTAGTGCACTTGTAGTGCCAAGTGTATTTTCCTTTAGTAAATAAGCCCCATTGTCACTGTAAACACAAAATTACTTACAAAACTGGTATTGAGCATTGAAAGAAGAAGAAGAAGAAGCCACACATTGTTGATTATCAAACTTTTTACTCTGTGCACATTCACACGTGCGTTATAAAATTTTGATGTAAAATATTTTTTTTTTTCTCAAGTTTTTTACAATTTTTTTTTTTTGGTATAAACAGGCATGTTTTAAAACATAACATACACAACTCTGGAACTTACAAAGTTCAACGTAGAAAAAATGAAGGCAATATCAGACATTATAGTATGTCCAAAATGTGTTGATATTGCCTTCATCAGATGGGGTGATGTCACCCCTGTAAAAGCCAAATTTTGAAGATGCACACAATTTGGGAGTCAAAACGGCAATTCCCTCCTGATCCCATGCCGAACGTCAACATGTGCTATCTCCCATCATGGGGGATCAATGGACATGTTTTGGGGGTGCAACCCCTTCCTCTCACCTACTAGAGTTAAGAGGAAGGGGTTGCACCCACAAAACGAGTACATTGATATCCCCTGATGGCAGATAGCACATGTTGACACACCTTGTGCATCTTCAAAATTTGGCTTTTAAAATGTAAAAAAAAAAAAAAATATTTTTGTTTAGTACATCAAATGGTAAAATGGTGGCATTTCGTAGTACAGCAAATGGTAAAATGGTGGCATTTCGAAGATATTTAGATTCTCCCCAACACATCAATCATGCTCTTCATGTGTTGTTCCATAACATGGAGTTTATTCCTTATGAGGTCAATTTCACGATTCCACACCATGATGTCCTGGATTAGCCTTTGTGCACCGTCACTTGTGAAATGTTCAGCTTGCTATTCCACAACCAGCACATCACCTAAAAATTTTAGTAAAAACAAGTATCATAAAATATGCAGGCATACATATATATTACCTGAAGCCGGGGTGTCAGACACTCACCTGTTGTGGTGACAAGTTTGCCAACTTCCTCAACCTCTCCTTCCTCCAGATCCTCAGGGTGTGGTGTTATATGTAGTACCTGGTGTCCTCTGAGTGGTGTCCCCTGAGTCCTTTCTACCCTATGAGAATGAAACAAAAAGGTATACTTAGCACACAGATATTTGAGTCCAGAAATAGGAACATGAAACATTGCTGGGAAGCGGGATACACTTGTCTTGTTTTCCAAGCTGAAGACATGATTTTTTTAGCTTACCAAAAGCTGGAATACCTTACCTTTTGGTGACAATTTTCACACATGGAGACCCCAAGTATCCACTGGAGTACCTGTGTGGGATGCCTTAAAAAAAGTTTAAGTGCTTCTGAGTCCAGATGTGTAAACGGCTGCTGAGTGTCCTCTCCTTACATTACACTGAATCAAGCTTGCATTTCATTCTAGTTACAAAACACATCTAGACAGCAATGTACAAAACTTATTTTTACACAAATAGGCATGACCAAATGTATTTAACCTGTATCTGCCCAAAACATCGTATTTAATGAGCGAACAATGTTTCCTATGACCGATTACTGTGCCCACAAACATGAAAGTCGCCATTTTAAAACGGTACAACAATAAAGAATAGCACTTGGAGTATCATGCAAGTATAATAATAATGATGATAGGAACACACAAGTACTTACTTTTTAGAAGCACTCTTGATCCTTCTATACTGATCCTGCTCCCTCAGTTTCAGGTCTGACCAGCGTTTCCTCAATTGCTCCTTGGATCGTCGTACCCCAAAATTTCTGTGCAGACTCTTCACAACTTTAGTCATGATCTTGGCCTTTCTCACATTTGGGTTTAGGTACGGTCCATGCTTCCCATCATAGTCGTTCCTCCTCAAGATGTCCACCATCTCCATAAAGGCCATATTTGAGGCCTTAAATCTTATCTTCCGGGATCGGGACGTTTCTGGCTCTGGGCTTTCCTCCTGCTCGTTACTGCTATTATCACGCACCTGCTGTGTCTCCGCCATGTCGCTCCTACTGCGCGCCGAAAGAGAAGGGGCGGGGAATATTCTCGAAAGAACGTCAGGGGCAGGCGACGTTTCACACATGCGCAGTGTATATCAAGCTAACACGCATATGTCGTACGTACAATCTGTGTGCGGAGGAAGAAGGAACAGAAATGGCGAGTGTCCTAAACCAAGGTAAAATTTTAACTTGGGCCATCAGTGGCCTATACTGCTTCAAGATTGAGGCCTATATTGGGATAAAATTATGAGTTTAGGCTGACATTAGTGTTTTTTGTCTGGTGTATTGAGGAGAAGGACAAGGACAGGAAGAACAAGAAGAACAAGAAGAACAAGAAGAAGAAGCTATAGATGCAAAAAACAGTAGGAACAGTCCCATGTGGGACTTGTAACTGACAACTTATGGACACACAGACAAACATTACTCTACCCAAACGGCACAATTCTGAAACCTAGACACTATGTAAAAACTGTAAAACTCCCGGCATGGTATACCTCCTCTAATGTGAGTGTTATTATATCGGGTAGACTATACTTGAATTTTGGAGAAGAATCTGACACATAGCAAGTATAAGCAAAAAGGATCCGGTGTCTTGCCGAGAAAGTTCCCCCTGGCGGATAAGGACCCCCCCTGTACTGTGCAGGCGCAGCGCTTGTGCAGTACGAACGACTAAGGAGCCGCCGAAAATAGCCGAAGCGCAAAACCTTCAATCAGCTGTACACGGCGCCTGCGCCCTGGGTCAAGGTTCAAGTACCACCATCCAAGTGGACCTAGAGGGAGAATAAAAAAGTGCCGAGCAAAGCGAGGCCGTGCCCGAAGCGTGGCGAGCAAAGCGCCGTGTACAGCCGATTTCTATTCTATTCGGCTATTCCTGCTGGCTCCTACTGCGCAAGCGCTGCGCCTGCGCAGTAGAGGGGGGTCCTTATCCGCCGAGGGGAACTTTCTCGGCAGAACACCGGAAATGCCCTGGGGTAGACACAGTGCCCTGGTGCATGGTGAATCCATGCCCAGGGTAAAATTCCTAGCATTAGATTATGTACACCCCAATCCCAGGGGGGATTTCAATAAAAATAAAATTGCTACGAGAACTAAAAAGGTGGATTTTCCAACTTAAAGTCACATCGCCACCAGGCCTCAATGAGGCATTACATTTCAAACCCTTCCTGCATGGCTTTACCTCGGGGGGATTTGAACTTAATTTGTAAAAACAGATCTACAATATTTTTTTTTTCTTGTATTCACATTTAATAAGGGTATTACTTATGCTTATTATTTCTGGAAACTTTGTACGCAAGGTTTATTCTGTTTCAAATTTGTATTTTTATGTAGCTGCCCAGTATGTTAAATGTATGCGATTGTCGCAATGCATTTTTCTGTAAAGCATTTCTTATGGATCTGGTGGGGTCGTTGATGCCTTCAGTGGATTCTGGACAGTGGTGTCATTTCCTGCCCAGACTTCACATCAGACACACCATGACCTTCCTCGATACCCTCCGGAAAGAGGCTGGTTAATGTTTTGGCTAGAGATGCATGTCGTGACTCACTTCCACTGAGGCGACTGCCTCCCTTCCTCTGATCTGCACTCCAGTTTGGAACGAGGGTCTGTGGCCACATGCACATTGGCGGTGATGCAAGATGTCATCCTGCCCTGTTGATCCGGGGTCGTGCCGCGCACCGTTACGTTGGGAGACCCAGGATGGACATCGCTCACCACTTCTAGATAGAACGAGCGCCCTAAGCAATGCATCGCCATCAGTGCGTTTGTATTGCTCACATTGTGTTAGGCAGGCTATTTATTGAACGCCCAAGTTGGCTATCAGTTGCTGCAAGATGCATGCTAACTGTCGACATATGTATTTCTTGACTCACAGTTATTATCACTCCTGATTGTTTAATGCTCCGAGATTTATACCCCACGCCAAGGATGGCTTCTAAAATTTAAACTTGTTTCTCTGCCAAACATCCTCTAAACCATTGCCTTATCAGTATAAGTTTATCCCCATTCATTCACCAATTTAACTGACTGGTGCTACCAGGGGCCTATTTCCCCATTGGGGTCCTTGTGTATGTGAGTCTGGGCTAAATGGCAGTTTTGCTGCCCACTGACCGCAGGGGCCCATTTGTACAGCCGCTACATCCAGCAGGAACTAATGTGTTTTATACAAACTATGTTATCATTTGAGCTTTGTAAATATAAATTATCAATAAAATAAAGTAGATGTGTGTGTGTATATGTATATATATATATATATATATATATATATATATATATATATATATATATATATATATATATATATATATATATATATATATATATATATATATATATATATATAAATAAAATATAACACACACACACACACACACACACACACACACTTTTTTCAACCCAACTAGAAGAGTCCCTTCTTTAAACAGTAGCATCTAGTGTTAAGCAACTTATTTTTGCTATCTGCACATGTAATATTGACAACTCATTTTTTGAACATCATGCATACCAGAGCTCATGTAGTTTTTATATAATGTGTTTTTCTGTATTTGTATGTAAGAAAGAACTTCTTTTGGATATACCCCCATTTAGTTTACTTGTTTTAGCTGCCTATAGGCCCATGGAAGCAATTTTTCTATATTACTATATTTTGGGCTAGCATCATTTCTTCTTACCCATGTAGGTGGGTCCCTCTTGACCATTTGTCACTATGCTTACTAATACAATATAGATTTACATTATAGAAAAATAATACCCAGTTCATAACCCCCGAGGAATAGCCTGAAACATGTTGGTTTTCATCACAACTGTTCATGGGAGCTGGCCTGGAATCAGACACGTGTAGCCCTCTGGATGCTATGTTTCTGTCTTGAGGGTATTCATATGTAATATACCAATGTTTGGTCTATGTTGTATGTACATGCTCATTTTTATACATTTTATCCTTGAATTTTAATGATATTGATGTCAAAATAAAAATATATCTTTTACTTTACATAATGAGTCTGCACACTAGTCTTAGTAAGGCAGGAAGAGGTGCCAAGACCTTTGTGAACACGCTGGGAGCAGAAAAAAAAAAAAAGCCACTGCGACAAACTGGAAATCGTCTTGAACTAAAAAGTGTAGAAAATGCCAATGTGGTTGATAAATGGAAATATGTAACTAGGCATCTTGGATGCCAGATATTCTGTCTAAGACAGGTCATAGCTGACCTTGTGGATTCCATACAAATCCCTCAACAAATACCTTCAAATGTCCCCACTGGGCTTTGGTACTGTGAAAAACTGAGTAAAAATCTTTGAACCCATCTTGAAGAGGTACTGGCACAACCACTCCCGGGGACAGGAGACTTGGGATATTCTGTAAATGTAAGTGACAGGATAGTTTTTAGATGATTTGAGAAAAGAAAGCAGTGAGGGGTTAGAGTTTTGAATTCTACTTTTTACACCTTTGAAACCACAAGTCTGGGACCCAGAAAAAGGCTAACAGAAGTTTCCCCCACTCCTGGGAGTAAGGACACCCCTTCATTGAGAAGAGGGCTGCAGGGAAGACTTGTTGGGCTTTTTGGGCCAAATCTTCTGCTAAAAGAAAGAGTTGAAATCAGGTTTGGAGTATGAATCCGGGGGGAAAGCGACTGAGTGCTTTGTGTTTTGAAGAGGTAGAAGCTCCAGTGGATCAGGGTTTTTTTTAGGGATTTTCCAATGTGAAAAAAAAACTCCTCCCCTGTGACATCTTTAATGGATTTGTCAAATCCTTTAGCAAAAACATGTCCTCCTTTTAATTTAGCTATCGAGACTTTTAGCCATAAGATTCGGCACATATGAATAGAGAATAGGGCCATTCTGATTTGAGCTGTCCCTTTAGGACCAAGCAAAACTCATCTGAAAAGGCAACTGCCTGGGAAGCGGTAATGACTGGCGTGCTCTTTACTGTTCAACTTTCAGACACCCATGTCAACACACCACCAGTGCTCAGGTTAGCGTAGCTACAGCATCTCTGTGTGCTTCTGGTTGACCCAGCTGATATCTTCTCTGAGTATACTGTGTATGACCTGGCCTGTTCTGACCCTGCACTTCCTTGCTTTGAATTCGGTATGGTTTGGGCACTGATCTACAAGTCTCCAGCTGGTCTGCACTATGCTTTTGCTTGACCCTCTGTCACCAGACCCTCCGTTACAACTCAGGTGTCTTGGCCTGCTCCCACTACGAACCAGTCTATGGCCATTCCATCTACAGTGCATCTGCAGCGGTGCACCACAAGTACTAGCAAGCTTGCCAGGCTTACAGTCCTGCTAATGGTGTGTGCTCTTATTTACTGAACTTTCTGCACAATCAACACATCTGAACTGTATTACCTGTTTTATCTAACTCCTGGTCTAACTATCACACATTCTAGGGCATCCACACGAGCCAGATGGTAACTGCTGTAATTTTTTGGAGAAGATATGGTCTTGGTATACAGGATCATGTTGGTTGTTCATTGTCCTTGTCCAGTTAGCTGCAGTTTGAAATTGCAGCATGAGCTGGCTGCAGAGTTGGGCCTGCAAGAGTAAAGAAAGCCTTGAACCCCAAAAATAGCTTCCCAGTGAAGTCCACCTAATGGAGCTTCCTGTAATGGTGTGCTGCTCCCAAATTCAGAGCAGGAATGGTCAATCTCAAAAATTTTGCATGGGGCGTAGTTATCCCCACTGTCACTGCTGATTCAGAAAGCCTGTTGCTTGTCAATCAGCACCTGGCCACACAAAGTGGATGTAAACCCCATTCATGAAACCCGAGCTAGGCACATATATCTACAGTGTTTTCTTATCACTTTTCAAAGCTCTAAGTCCCATGGCTAAGTCCCATGGCCCTTTTTTCTGTTCTCAGCACAACTTCTGAGAAGTTCTCCGTCAACTGATAAAACCAGCCAGTGTCAGGATGGTTGCTGTAAATAGATTAGCAGAGAGCTGGTCTATTCACAGCACAGCTCTGCATTGTTTCTTCCTTTTTCTGTGGAAGGGGGGGGGGGTGCCTTTCCTCCAATCAGCTGTCTCACAGTGTATGGCAAGAATCCACACCCACAGGCGATTTTAGGAAGAGAAAATTCTAACAGGTCGTGCACATTGGTTAATAAAATCTTGCATGGAATGCATCAAGGTAAAAAAAAACTTGAGCATTTAGAAACACTTTAAGGAGTCATGAAGAACAGACAACTTACTTGTACTATATCTGTAATCCAAAATTATACATGCAATAAAAAAAAAAAAAAAAATAATAATAATAATAATAATAATAATAATAATAATAATAATAATAAAACACCCATCCTGACAGGAGTACATGTACATTATTTGTGATTAAAAAGAAGATTAAAAAAGATCACATTTTAAATCTATACCTGAATCCTGATAGATTCCAAATTCTATCTTTTGGTCATCATTAAAAATTCCAAGGACTACAACGTCATCACCATCTTTCAAATGCTCCTGTACTTGTTTAATGGTCTGAATCTGTTTAGAAGGTGGCCCAGCTTGCTCAGTCATGTAATCAATGATCCCTTCAAAATGAAGAAAAAAAAAAAAAAAAAATATGAAAAAACATTCATGCTCTTCTTTCCGTTGTGTTAGGTATGACCAGCAGAAAGATTTGAAAAGACCAAATGTGTGTGTATATATTATATATATATATATATATATATATATATATATATATATATATATATATATATATATATATATATATATATATATATATATATATATACACATATACACACATATACACACACACACACACACATACATACATATACACATACAAACATGCAAAGCTCAAAGTATGTGAAAACATTAAGAATGACAAACTAATTTGCCAGCTGTAGAATTTTTAAAAAAAAATAAGAGTTTTGATCCTTGGTGACAGCTTGCCAAGATGCCGCTTACTTGGGGGTGGGCAAGTAGCTGTGGGCCTGGAAAGGAAATCTTGTGCAAGCACTAATGGTTTGCTTGTTGCTGTCATCCACCAGTTCCAGTACTCCTTTCTCAAGATAAAATCTGCCAGCATTCTTTCCTATTTCAATGCTTGTTACCGATAGTGCTAAGGCTAAATAGGAAGGGGCTAAAGTGTGAAAAAAAAGTTTTGTCCTCATATTAACATTTAAAATCAACCACTTCAATGAATAGTTATTGCAAAAAATTGGTTATGGGGCATACGGTATTCATTGATCCAAAGTAAAAATAGCATAGATGTACCAAAAAATTGTGTGAAAAGGCAGATCGAATTGATTCGTTTTAATAATGGTTTGTTTAATTAAAGTTAAATATATTTTAAACTAATCAAACCAAAACTTTAATTAAACAAACTATTATTAAAACTAATCAATTCGATCTGCCTCTTCACACTTCGTGCTTTTTGTGCATGCCATACACTGATGGCTGTCAAAATACTAGAACAGCTGCTGCATCTGAATGGATACAGAAACTTTTCTGCCAACAATTTTTAACCCTGTCCCTTTGATGTTTCAAACATCTTTTTTGAATGATGGCCACATCCATAGAATACAGACATTTTTAAAATGATTACCATATTTTTTTTATTATGCACAATAGATGTTAATAAGTAAAGTTTCTATGGGATTGATATACTAAATGTTAATAGACTGTGCAATTTGCAAGTGCAGTTGCACAGATTTTCCCAGTTAAGGGAATGTGGTGAAGTGCCCCTGATTGCCATCATCCAATCGGGTGCACGAAAAAAAATATTTATTTCGCAATTTTTCCCCACAAGAGTGGAGGCCACAGCAATACACCTGTGGCCAAGAAGGAAGTGGGGCTACTCACAAATGTGTGAGGCCCAGCCTGCTTAGGTACCGTTACAGTCAGGCTTTGATTCAGTTCACTCTGTGCAGCAACTCTGTAGAAAAAAGGAGAGTTGAATTGAATGGTGTTTTGATGCTAGGGAGGTGGTGTGCAGCAGTCAGAAAAAAATTTGACCCAACTAGCAATGTTCCTGCTGTGCAGGAGGCTCCAAAACCACCAACTTCCAATGAAGTTGTGTAGAAGGTCACAGGAAGGGACTTAAGTAATAAAACAAAAAAGCAATGCATCTGCTTATTGGACTATGGAATACACAATGGTAGAGATCAGTTATCAGTTTATCAGTCCATCCTGTTTATACAGTCTTATGTGACAAGAGTCCTTTGCACATACATTAGGTTATGCATGGAGGTGTAAAACGAAGAACAGAGGAAAAGAACAAATAAAGCCCATCTTATAATTGACTGGTAGGATAATGACCCTGATGCAGCTGATGTAGAGGAAGCAAAGATATGCGTTTACTGTAGGTCCTCAGACCTACAGTACAAGGCATGGAGCAAGTCAGTAATGGGAAAAGATTGGCTCCAGGGAGCACACAGGCAGTACAGGCTACAAGTCCTTTGCCCTCTTATGCCCTTTTGTGGTCACATTTTTCACACTACAGGTTCTTTGTAAATGGCTATTGGCAGTCACCCCCAACAGCAGCACAAAGAAAATCAATGTGATTCTAATGAGCTACCAAATAGTTAAATCTTTCAGTAGTAATATTTAATTGCTTATGTAGACCCAACCTTAATCACCTGCAAGGTTGCTGGTACAAGGCAACATGTTGCTAAAGATGAATCCATTGTTTAAAAACAACAGCTGTACACATATGTGGCAGCACAGACTGTGCCTTAAGCCATGCTGCCACATATATGTGTACTTGTGTTAGTGCTGGAAGCGTGCTTGATCATGTGCTGCCAGGACGAAAACCAAATTATCACAGATGGCCCCCAATGGTTAGTCCAAGACCAGGAGCTAGTAGGAGGGGCACCTCATTACATAATCACTTGTTTAGTAAGCTACCCCTGTATCTTTTGGCCCTTTGTTTGTGAGAAGATACATAGGGAATTTATCAAAAACTAGGCCTCCTTCACCCAACCATTTAGCTGCATACACTGGATTCCAGTGGCAAGAAAACAGGTTCCAGCAGCTGAAATAAAAGATGCACGCGGATAGCGACGGCCGCTCAGCCTGTAAAGTATTGACAGGATGAGAGCAGTAGTCTTTTTGCATGTAGGCATACACCAAGCAGTTTTTTTTTGCAATTAGGGAATGGTGCAGTGTTGAGTCAATAAAATTTATATTATATATATATATATATATATATATATATATATATATATATATATATATATATATATATATATATATATATATATATATATATATATATATATATATATATATATATATATATATATATATACACACATACATACATACATAATATGTAGTAGTGTATGCAGTTTCCTTGTGACTAGCTGTAATCTGGATGCAGTTTTCCACTGGAAGGGCACATTGAGCTGTCAGCACAGAAATCTCAGCTACCACGAACACATATGCAAGGTGTGTGAGTGTTAAGGTGAACTCTCAGCTGCTGCACATACTGTATTTGTTGCATGGGCTGCATGAAGTTAAGGGCACAAGGGCTAGTATCAATGGTTGCAAGATGCAAACTCCCCTTCTCTTGTCACAGGGTACAAACCCACATGCCTGGTGTACTGGGCTGAGAATGTTTAGAAAGAGGGGTACACGCCGCAAATCTGCCATCTAAGGTTTTATAAAAAATGTCCCATAAAATTATTTAAGACTAATAAAATGTTTTATGTAAGCACAAATTACACATTCTCTATATACTTAGGCAAGTTTGAGTCTTGTTAGACTGCAATGACACATATGCCTACATTTTCAATTTAATTAGAGCAGTGAAATAAAGTCAGTTTACAACAAAAATACTTGTATTACAAAAAGTCCTTTGTGTATGTGTATAATATATATATACACACATACATACGCAAAACGTACCGTATTTTTCTCTTGGCCCGTTGTAGTCAAATGCTTTGCCCTTTCGAAAAATCTTCAGTGTGGGGTAACCAGTTACCTCGTATCTCGTTGCAAGCTCAGCTTCAGCCGTAGCATCAACCTTTGCCAAAGGTATAGGTGGTGTCCGCATACTTAATTCCTGTGCAGCCTTCTCATATTCAGGGGCAAGCTTCTTACAATGTCCACACCTAAAGTACAATCAAATGCAAGATACCAACAGTAATCAATGTTGTAGAATTGTACTTGTACGCAGAATGTCTGTGTAATAGGATTGGATACTCTGAAGGGGGGGGGAGGCTCAAAACACACGTCCAAAGTATAATGCTCCTACTACCAGCATGTCACAGTTCTGTAGCAAAGCAGTACCAAGAGCACGATCATACACACCCATGCCCTTTAATTGACTCCAAGGAAAGGATTTTACAGTGGAGCACAAGAAACCCAATTTCTGTCTTTGTCCATTGAGGGACAGATGGGGGGGAAAAAAAAAAAAAAAACATATAAAAAGAAAGGATTTAAACCTCTAAATGGCCCAAAAGCAGTCCAACCTATCCATGTGTCCAGCCCCCTAATCTACATGCACGGTGCTGTACACATAAGGGTTTTTAAGCACATTAGAGCCAAAGGCTCCAAAAAAAAAAAAAAAAAAAAAAAAAAAAAAAAAAAAAAAAAAGGGTGGGCTCGGGTAGAGCACTGCGCCCAAGCCCACCCAGTTGTGTGACAATAGGGAATGAATATTCCCTATTGTCACACCGATTCTCCTCCCGACCAAACAGGAAGTGGGTTGCGAGACCCATTTCCCGATTGGCCAAAGCCATCCTATTGGCCGAGGAGAAACACGGCCACCGTGATGCCGAGGGAGGTGACGCAGGGGAAGCTCTGCCCGCGCCATACATGGGGTAAGTGTGGGGCTGGTACTATCAGCCACCACTGAGGGGCGGGGAAAGAAACAGAAGTAGGAAGGAAGAAGACGACACCTAGAAATGGTGTAAACGAGAAGCTGAGAGGCACCCTTCCTGGGGCCACCCAAGACTCTGAAAGAAGTAACAACAATGGAAGGAAGTTTCCTTTTGATGAACTGGAAGCAGGACAGAAGGATGGAGTCCTGATTATGGTGCAAGGACAAGACTACCTTGGGAGGAAAGGATTTCTCCCAGGATAAAGTTGCCAACTCGCACACACGCCTAGCCAAAGTGATGGCCACAAACAACCTAGTAAAAGAAGATTTAAAAAAATAAATCAATATGTATCTGACCAGTTTAAAAATGGGGGCACCAGATTCAAACTCCACAAAGAACAGAATTTAAAAAGCATAGCTCTGAACTTTGAAGGTGCCAAGTGCAAAAACACTGCAGAAAAGGGGATCCATTCGACAGAGAAACTCTTGGGGTGAAAACCCTTGGGCTACATTCACACAATCCTCCTGCATTTGGTTTATTTAACCACTTGCCGACCAGCCACCGCACTTATTCTGCAGCAGGTCGGCTCTCCCATGTGAACTGATGTACCTGTACTTTGTTCCGTGCATAAGAGATTGCAGGCGCGAGCCCGCTGGTCCAGTAGACTGGCAGAACGGGGATCTGCCTTTGTAAACAAGGCAGGTCCCTGTTCTAACAGGGCATGTCAGAGATCTGCTGTTCCCAGTGATCGGGAACCGCAATCTCTGTCATGTCCCAGGTAGCCCATCCCCCCTACAATTAGAACACACTGAGGGAACATATTTAACCCCTTGATCGCCCCCTAGTGTTAACCCCTTCCCTGCCAGTGTCATTTATACATCGATCAGTGCATTTTTACAGCACTGATCAATGTAATATTGTCACTGGTCCCCAAAAAGTGTCATGTGTGTCAATGTCAAAGTCCTGCAAAAAAAAAAACAAAAAAAAACAAACACACAACCAACCAAACCAACCCCCCCCCCCCCCCCCCACACACACACACACACACACACACACTCGCAGATCGCCGCAATTACTAGTAAAAACAATAAAACAATGAAAAGTCCCTAAATCTATCCCATAGTTTTTAGACGCGATAACTTTTGTGCAAACCAATCAATATACGCCTATTGCGTTTTTTTTTTTAACCAAAAATATGTAGAATACCTAAACTGATGAATACATTTTTTTTTTTTAATTTATATATTTTTTGTATATGTATTATTGCAGAAAGTAAAGAAAATGTTTTTTTTTCCTTCAAAATTGACGCTTCTTTTGTTTATAGCTCAAAAAAAAAAAAAAAACCCCACGCAGAGGTGATCATATACGCCACCAAAAAGAAAGCTCTATTTGTAAGGGAAAAAAGGACATAAATTTTGTTTGGGTACAGCGTCACACGACCGCGCAATTGTTAAAGCGGCGTAGTGCCGCATCACAAAAAATGGCCTGGTCATTAAGGGGCAAATCCTTCTGGTCCTTAAGTGGTTAAAGACTGGATATATTACCTGGGAAGTATAAACCAACTTTGTGTTTCAGAGATGAAGTACTTCTGAATTTAAACGCAATTGCGTTTCCATGTTTTTAATGCATGTAGATGTAGTCAAAAGGGTCCAATCTGCCTCTGGATGCACAGAATTGTAGTTTGCCAGTTTAAAAAGTCTGCATGGCAGTTTTCAAATCCTGAAATGTGAGCTGATAAATAGACTTCTGCTGAGCTGGGGAGAGGCATCCTTCCTGCAAAGGACACCAAGCTAAATTAATCAGTAGGAGAACCTGTGCCTTTTGATTTGTCTAATCTTCTTAAAAAAAAAAAAAAAAAAAAATCGCTTGGGCTCGGTTAGAAAATTTTGTAAATAAGTAACTTTTCTCTTTCACTGCGCTGATGAGGCTGCACTGATAATCAGGGCACTTATAAATCAGTGCAGGTCTCCCCTGTGAGGAAATGTCGCTGATCGGCTTTCCTCTCCTCACCTAACACGCTGTCAGCCAATAACCATCATTTCCTTGTTTACGTGTGATCACCTGTGATTGGACACAGCTAATCACATGGGTAAAGAGCCTCATTATCGGATCAGGAATGCGCTGTGTTCCAGGGACACAGCTTGCCGCCGATCGCCACGTGTGCACAAGTGCGGCGAGAGTGGGACAATGCCATATGACATTGTCTCAGAACAAAAGGGCCACCTTGTGCCCGTCATTTTACTATATGGCGAGTGGGAGGTGGGTAATAGGGGGATGGGGGAAGGGGATAAATAAAAATACACACACACACACACACACACACCACACTTCTTACCAGGGTGCATAAAATTCGACAAGAATAATATCTGCATTGTCCACAACTTCATCAAAATTTTCTCCAGTTAACACAATTGTTGCTTCAGGGGGCAATGTCCAGTCCGGATGGGATATCTCTGTCACTTTTTCCACAATTGCTGAAAAACAAGAAAAACAACATTAAACAATTATGGGTTTTAATTTAAATTGCATGTGAAAAAATAGCTTTGCTCAACTCAATGTAAAATCTTTCACCTATTTTTTTTTTTTTTTTTAAATACAGTAAATGTATACAAACTTTGTACTATATACTATATGTGTATTAAAACGGTTTTCATATAAAATGTTTGGGGGTCAACAAAACATACATACATACAACATCATAGAAGGGGTGTAGCATCAGCAGTCTTTTTTTTTTTAGGGCCATGTACATTTTTGCAAGTATAGGAAAACACCTATTAATACTGTCAGAACGTCTTCTGGACCGAGCTAAAATCTCAAAACAATGCTCAACCTGTGGCCCTCCAGCTGTTGTGGAAATACAAGTCCCATCATGCCTCTGCCTTTGGGAATCAGGCTTGTAACTGTCACCTTACAATGCCTCATGGGACTTGTAGTTCTGCAGGAGCTGGAGGGCCACAGGTTGAGCACCCATGCTATAAGCTCTTAGTTATCTGTGAAACTACAAAGCAAAAAACACCTCTTTCCTGACAGACTCCATGGCAGCCTACGTGTGGGTTAACCCCGCCTCCTCTCCAATGCTATAGGACCCCATTCCCATATATGAGTACTCACCACTAGCTACTGCGTTCCTTTTTTGTCCTCCTCTATGGACCTACACATGCTGTTCGCATCAGGATTGAATGGATCCAGGATTGGCATACCTGTGCGGTGCAGCTCAAAAGCCCAGCCATGGGCAGGCGAGTAGCTTAAAGAGGCTTGAATGTTTCCCCTTGGTGGATGGGTGGTCGCCTCTGTATGCCCGGCGGACAGTTTTCATCAACGGCTGGCAAGGTCTGTGGCTGCATTTCATACTCCATGGCAGTGTTTTTATATGTAGTCTCTGTTTCCCCGGTGATCCAGTGTGGCCTGTCCCCCTCATGGCGGCTGGTTCGCGTGCGTTCCAGCCCGCCACGGCACTTCCGGGTTGCGGCAGTCTCCGCCGCTGGCACCTGCGCTGTAGCCACCTTGAGAGCGAGGCTTGGCTCGCGCATGCGCAGTATGGCGGTTCGTTCGTCGTCCACGCAGGCGCCGAACGGCGGTCTCCTATATAAAAGGGTAATTATATATATATATATATATATATATATATATATATATATATATATATATATATATATATATATATATATATATATATATATATATATATATATATATATATATATATATATATATATATATATATATATATATATATATATATGGAAGTTGTTTCTTTTTTGCCTTGAATATGTGTTGATCAATGCTTTTTGTGCATCTTAAAAAAAAAAAAAAAATAAAAAAAAGCAGAGTTTTGTCCTAAAAACCTTCTCATGTTTGGTGCCTAGGTTTTCTTAGACCATTATCCCTGCAGACTATTTAAAGTGACATTCGCGTCCTAGGTTATGGACAATTCACCGCCTTTAAGTGGCCAGCCCTCACGCACAAGGTATGTGCTCGTGAGGGGAGGGGGATGAGATTTTTGCACAAATGTTGTCATGCTGATACCATGTTCTGCTTTTTCTTCTCTCCCCTTCCCCTCTTCTTTTTTCTCCAGCCCTTCTAGGTCGGACCCGCTAAACGCGGTCCAGAATGCCAATGACCTTGCCAAGCCACAATACAACTCATCTTCATCCAGACGAGACTCCCAGTCCGGATCCCACCAGAGGAGACGCTCTCGTTCCTCCTCAAGACACCGCTCCCAACGCCATGACAGCCGCTCAGACCACAGAGCCTGCTGGGGATGTAGGACACGAGTCCCGGAGGGCAAGTCCTTATGTGACCGTTGCTTTGCTCGTGCGGTTGGGGAAAAAGAGACGGAAAACCAGCGTTTAGAGTCTCTTGTGAAACGAGTGGTGCAGCAATCCCTAATGGAGAGGGAGGCACCTCGCACATTGAGTCAGTCTACCACTGTGTCTGGCCCGCCGGCTGAAGAGGCCCGTGATGATCCGGGTACTTCCCAGCCCTATGTTGCCTCTCCTGACTCCTCAGAGGACGAGTCTATTAATGAGGAGGTCATTGGAGGGTTCGACTTCGCGATGGTTTCCCCTTTAATCAAAGCGATCAAGGAAGCCTTGAAGTGGGAAGACCCTTCCACTCCCCCAGCCAAGCAGAAAAAATTCTTCAAGCACCTGGGGAAAGAACGCGCAAACTTTCCGCTCCTTCCGGAGCTAAAGGAAATCATTGAGGAAGAATGGAGTAAAACAGAAAAAAAGTCTTCCATGTCTAATAAAACCTCCAGATTGTACCCCTTCAAGTCGGAAGAAGTAAAGAGTTTGGAGAATACTCCCCTTGTGGATGCAGCTCTTATGCGTCTGGCCAAACATGTGACTCTTCCTCTAGAAGACGCAGTATCTTTCAAAGATGGGCTCGAGAGGAAGATAGATCTAGATCTAAAAAGAATCTATGGGCTCGCTGGTATGGCCTGTAAACCAGCCCTGGCACTAGCGGCCATGTCCAAGGCCATGGAGGCCTGGACGGAGAACGTGGAGTCCTTCCTTAAGGGCGTATCAGAAGAGCTGGCCGGAAGTTCAGCAGCCGCAGAGCTGAAGCTTGCAGCGGTCTTCCTGGGGGAGGCGTCCATTGACTTGATCCGCCTTCTGTCTCGTATTATGCTGTCCTCAGTTACGGCCAAGAGAGCCCTCTGGTTGCGTCCCTGGCTTGCTGACCCAGGTTCTAAGCAAGCATGGTGTAAAATCCCGTTTGAGGGGTCCTCACTGTTTGGCAATAAGCTTGACGATGCCATTACGCGAGCCACAGGTGGTAAATCGGGTTTTCTCCCCCAGGACAGGCGCATGTTGGGTCGAAAGAAGCCCCAGTTCAGAAGACGAAGCCCGGAGCGCTCCAGGGAAGCACGCTCCTACAAGCCTGGCCGGGACTTTAGGAAGAATTGGAGCAGAGGGCAGACATCCTTCCGCAAACTTGTTAAAAATCAAACGTCCAGTGCTCGTGATCAGGCTATATCTTTTTGAGATTACGCCCGCCCAGGCGGGCCGGGTGGGGGCTCGTCTGCTCCTCTTCCGGCACGTCTGGGTGGCCTCGATCTCAGACTTCTGGGTCATAAGGACGGTCTCGTCAGGCCACAGATGGGCCTTTTCCAGTACTCCTCACCCAAGGTTCGTCTCCACTCTTCTCCCTCGGGCAGAGGATCAGAAACAAATTTTGCTGTCCTATGTGGACCTCCTGAAAACTCAAGGAGCAGTGGTACATGTCCCACAGGACGAATGGTTCCAGGGGATATATTCCCCTCTCTTCCTAGTGCAAAAAAAGGGGGGCTCTTGGCGCCCAGTCATAGACCTCACATATCTCAACAAATTCATAGAGAACAGAAGGTTCAAGATGGAAACCTTGATGACCATTCAGAAAGCTATACAGCCAGGCGACTGGATGTTATCAATCGACCTGAAGGATGCGTACTTCCACGTCCCAGTGGAAAAAGATTTACACATATACCTCCGTTTCCAAATAGGGTCGGATCATCTACAATTTATCTGCCTCCCCTTCGGCCTGACGACATCCCCCCGAGTTTTTTCGAAGGTCCTTCTGGCTACGGTGGCACTCATAAGATCAAGAGGGGTACATCTTTACCACTACCTCGACGACCTGCTGGTGCTATCTCAGAACAGGGAGCAGTTGCTGGTCCATCGGGAACAAGTGATTTCCACGCTGTCCAACTTCGGGTGGCTCCTAAATTTAGAAAAGAGTCAACTGACCCCAACTCAGCGTCTAATATATCTGGGAGCTCAGTTCGATACAGTAGCAAACACTATCTCCCTTCCGTTACAGATAATTCCTACGGTTCGAGACAGAGTCTCTCGGGCCCTACATGTCCGGCAAATGAAAGCCTCTCAGTGCCTGAAAGTCGTCGGCACGATGGTTCCCACAACTCCAATGGTAAAACGGGCCTTATGGAGACTGCGACCCTTCCAGTCAGGTCTCCTTCGACAATGGAAGTCTGGAGACAAGAATCAGGTCATCCGCATAACTTCTACAATGAGGAACAGCCTCTTCTGGTGGCTTCAGCGCAAGAACCTTCTGACCTGCCATTCCATCTCTCCCATCTCTTGGGTGACGGTCACGACCGATGCCAGCGGTACCGGTTGGGGAGCCCTCTGCGGGTCGAACCTGGCTCAGGGCAAGTGGGGTGCATGTCTTCTCAACCCAGGGTCGAACATCCTGGAACTTCGAGCGGCCTGGTGTGCCCTTCAGTCCTTCTCTCATCTCCTCATAGGAGAGTCAGTACTGTTAAGGATGGACAACACCACAGCGGTGTCATATGTGAAGAGGCAAGGGGGCACTCGGAGTCCCACTCTCCTGCGGGAAGTCGAGTCCATCCTATCATGGGCGCAGAAAAACCTTTCCAACATTTCGGCAGTCTTTGTCCCAGGGGTCCAAAACACTCAAGCGGACTTCCTATCAAGGACCGAGTTGGACAACAACGAATGGTCTCTTCACATAGAGACGTTCAGGTGGATCTTGTCGCTCAAGACCAATCCAGAGGTGGATCTGTTTGCTTCCCCCTGCAATTGCAAGCTGAAGAAATTCTACACCAGGGGTCTCTGCAGTCAAGCCATCGGGACAGATGCCCTGACGGATCAATGGAGGTTCAAGCGTGCATACGCCTTTCCGCCACTGCCAGTCATGCTGAGATTCCTGCAGAGGCTCTGAGCAGAGCCAGTGGAGGTGGTGACAATAGCTCCCTACTGGCCGAACAGGCCTTGGTTCCCTCTCCTGGTCCAGCTCAGTTGTCGGGACCCAGTGCCTCTCCCTCTCAGAGCGGACCTTCTTTCTCAAGGGTCAGTCCTGCACCCTTGTCCTGCAGTGCTGAGACTGATGGTCTGGTTCTTGAGGGGGAGAGGCTGGAATCCCTAGGTTGTGCCTCAGAAGTAATATCCACTCTCATGAGCTCGAGAAGATCTAGTACAAATAAAGTCTATGGCAGAATCTGGTCCAAATTCGTGGAGTTCTGCTCTCCCCAGGGCAGGTCTTTTAGACATCCAAAAGTCCAGGACGTTCTCAGTTTCCTCCAAACGGGCCTAGATTTACATCTATCTGTCAGCTCTCTGAGGGTCCAAGTTTCGGCACTTTCAGCCTTCTCCGGCACTTCATCCTTTGGTTAGACAATTTTTTCGAGGTGCATCAAGGCTCAAGCCCCAAAAAAAAACCTAGGTTCCCCAAATGGGACCTTCCATTAGTCCTCGACTCGATCTCTGGACTCAGTACTACGGGACCCTCCCCGCTCTCCATCAAGGTCTTTTCAGCAAAGGTGGCCTTCTTAGTGGCCATTACCTCAGCCAAAAAGGGTCTCTGAGATTGCATCACTTGGTCATGAAGAACCCTTCCTAACGTTTTTTCTGGACCGGGTAGTCCTCATCCCTATGCTGGGTTCCAACCCGAAAGTGTCTTCGGTATTCCACGTCAATCAAGAGATCGTTTTACCTACATTTAGGACCCCAGGGTCCACTGAAAATCACCCTCTAGATGTAGGCGAAGCTATTAAAGAATATCTCAAAGTTACTTCTCCCTTTAGACGTTCTGGTCATCTCTTCGTGCTTCATTCAGGCAGCAATATAGGGAAGAAAGCCTCAACCAGGACTATCGCGACCTGGATTGTACAGACCATACAACAAGCATACAGGGCTAAGGGCTTGGCTCCTCCAAAAGCGATGACAGCCCATTCCACCAAGGGAATGGCAGCCTCATGGGCAGCGGCTCGGCACGTGGCTCCAGATACCATCTGCAAGGCAGCCTCATGGGCTTCTATTAATACCTTCATGTTGCATTATTGTATAGAGCCTGCCTCACTATCCTCTGTAAACTTTGGGTTACAAATCCTATTGACCGATAGGACAAATTAAAATTTATGTTTATTCAGCATACCCACCCGTGTGGTTGGCTAGTTATTTCCCACACGTAGGCTGCCATGGAGTCTGTCAGGAAAAAGGAAAATTATCAAATACTTACCGTAATTTTCCTTTCCTGATGGACTCCATGGCAGACGGAGTTCCCACCCATTGGTCAACGAGTAGGCTAGTTACGGAATGCAGTAGCTAGTGGTGAGTACTCATGTATGGGAATGGGGTCCTATAGCATTGGAGAGGAGGCGGGGTTAACCCACACGTAGGCTGCCATGGAGTCCATCAGGAAAGGAAAATTACGGTAAGTATTTGATAATAAAGTTTCCTTTTTATGTCATGGGAATGAGGAGAGGCGTTTGTGGTTTAAATCAGGACAACAGCCTAGGGTGAGCTTTTACCCTTATCCCTAGCACACACACACACGACAAGAAAAATCTGAGTTTTCAGAGCAATCATCCAATAATCTGATCATTAGAACTCGTGTATGGAACCAAACACGGACGAATATTCGTCCGATATTTTTGTCGTGTGTACTAGGCACAAGTGTGTTATTGCCATAATCACAGAGTACAAAAAAAAAGAAAAAAATATAATATATTTATTTATTTCGGCGCCCACCCAAGAGGACCCGGCGCATCACGGATCTCGGTAAATGGCCGCTAATCGCGGCCGTTTATCATGTGATCGCTCTGTCAAATGACGGAGCGATCACATGTAAACAAACCGGCGTCATGTCATGACACCAGTTCCTCTCCTCCCCTCTCTGTACCGATCGGTACACTGTGAGGAGAGGGGAGAGATCGGATGGTAGCAGCGCTGTGGGCTGCATCTGTAGTGCCCACAGCGCTGCACAGTGACAACTGCCATCCATCCATCCTCAGCCATCCCTCAATGCTCTGCAATACCCTGCACTGCCCCACAATACCCTGCACTGCCCCACAATACTCGGGGATACTCAGCCATACTCTGCCATACCCAGCCATGCTCAGCAATACCCTGCCATACTCGGCCTCTGTATGTGGCCAGGCTGTGGAAGTCTCACACATGTGGTATCGCCGTACTCAGGAGAAGGAGAATCTATTTTGGGGTGTCATTTTTGCTATGTACATGCTATGTGTTAGAAATATTGTATAAATGGACAACTTTTAAAACAAAAAAACAAAAAAAAACAAAAACAAAACAAAACAAAAAAAAACAAAAACAAAAAAACAAAAACAAACCACTTCCCGCCTGCCGTCATACGACGTCCTTGACTTTGTGCGGGAATATCTGAATGATGCCTGCAGCTACAGGCATCATTCAGATATCAGCTTTTTTATCCAGCGATTCCCTACACCATAAGAACGATCATAACGGCTGTTACACTGCTTGATCGTTCTTATGAGAGGAGACGACCCCCCCCTCCGGTGCTTCTACCTACTCACCGCTATGATCGAAGCCAGGATCGTTTTTGTTTTTTTTGTTTTTTTTTTTTTATTTCAGGCACAGCCTAGAGGTGAGATGTGGGGTCTTCTTGACCCCATATCTCACTGTAAAGAGGACCTGTCATGCCATATTCCTATTACAAGGGTGTTTACCCTTGTAATAGGAATAAAAGTGATCAAAAAAATTTTTTTTTTTTGGAAAGAAGTGTCAAACTAAAATAAAGAAAAATGAATAAAAAAATAAAAAATAATTTTTAAAAGCGCCCCTGTCCTCGCATGCAGAAGCGAACGCATACGTAAGTCCCGCCCACATATGAAAACGGTGTTCAAACCACACATGTGAGGTATCGCTGCGATCGGTAGAGTGAGAGCAATGATTTTGGCCCTAGACCTCCTCTGTAACTCAAAACATGTAACCAGTAAAAATTTTTAAAGCGTCGCCCATGAGGATTTTTAAGTAGCAAAGTTTGGCGCCATTCCACAAGCGTGTGCAATTTTGAAAGGTGACATGTTAGGTATCTATTTACTCGGCGTAACTTCAGCTTTCATATTATGCAAAAATATTGGGCTAACCTTACTGTTTTTGTTTGTTTTTTTTAAAGCACAAAACTGTTTTTTTTTTGTTTTTTTTGGAAAAAAAAAAAAAAAAAAAAAGACGCGTTCGAAAACTGCTGCGCAAATATCGTGCGAGATAAAAAGTTGCAATGACCGCTATTGTATTCTCTAGGTTCTTTGCTAAAAAAAAAATATATAATGTTTTGGGGTTCTATGTAATTTTCTAGCAAATAAATGATGATTTTTACATGTAGGAGAGAAATGTCAGAATTGGCCTGGGTGCTCCAGAATGCCTGAAGGTGCTCCCCTGCATGTTGGGCTTCTGTATGTGGCCACGCTGTGTAAAAGTCTCACACATGTGGCATCGCCATACTCAGGAGTAATAGCAGAATGTAATTTGTGGTATGTATATGCTGTGTGTGAGAAATAACCTGCTAATATGACAATTTTTTTTTTTTTTTTTTTCACAAAAAACAAACACTTTATTTTGCAAAGAATTGTGGGAAAAAAATGACGACTACAAAAAACTCACCATGCATCTTTCTAAATACCTTGGAATGTCTTCTTTCCAAAAAAGGGGTCATTTGAAGGGTATTTGTACCTTTCTGGCATGTTAGGGTCTCAAGAAATGAGTCAGTAATTCAGGTGTGATCAATTTTCAGATATTGGCACCATAGCTTTTGGACTCTAACTTTCACAAAGACCAAATAAATATCCAATGATTTGGGTTATTTTTACCAAAGATATGTAGCGGTATAAATTTTGGCCAAAATATGAAGAAAAATTACTAATTTGCAAAATTTTATAACAGAAACGAAGAAAAATGCATTTTTTTTTTTTTTTTTTTTTTTTTTTTTACAGATTTTTCAGTCTTTTTTCTTTTATAGCGCAAAAAATAAAGAACCCATCGGTGATTAAATACCACCAAAAGAAAAAACTCTTATTTGTGTGAAAAAAAGAACAAAAATTTCATATACAGTGTTGCATGACTGAGTAATTGTCATTCAAAATGTGAGAGCACCAAAAGCTGAAAATTGGTCTGGTTATTAAGGGGAATTAAGTGCCCAGTGGTCAAGTGGTTAAATGCCCATCAATGTAGCCTTGTCAGTGTCCATCTGCAGCCTTGTCCATCATTGCAGCCTTGCCCGTGTCATTTGCAGACTTGTCAGTTCACTGCCATTTAAAAATGTCGCCTCCGTTCTCGGCGGCTCTCGGTGACTTTCGGCCATTCTCAGCGGCTTTTGGAGGCTTTCGGCAGGACTGCACGCCGAAAATTTTTACCAAAAATATGTAGAAGAATACATATCAGCCTAAACTGAGGAAAAAAAAAAAAATTTTTTATATATTTTTGGGGGATATTTATTATAGCAAAAAGTAAAAAATATTGCGTTCTTTTCAAAATTGTCGCTTTTGTTTATAGCGCAAAAAATAAAAACCACAGAAGTGATCAAATACCAACAAAAGAAAGCTCTATTTGTGGGGGGGGGGGGGGGGGACACGTCAATTTTGTTTGGGTACAACGTCGCACGACCGCGCAATTGTCAGTTAAAGCGACGCAGTGCCGAATCGCAAAAAGTGCTCTGGTCAGGAAGGGGGTAAAATCCTCCGGGGCTGAAGTGGTTAAAAGGACTATACTACCAGAAAAATTATGCTACTACTTTGTTGAATTCCCAATGGTCTTCGAGAGACTTGGACGACTATTCTCACAGAAGAAGGGTTGTCCAGATAGCCCAGTATCGAAATGCTATGAGAGCAAGAGAGCTAGCAATGTGGGCAACATCCAAAGGTGCAGAGGAAAGTCCGAATAGGAGGGCTACAAGCTGGTAGAGGGGCCCGCTGTAATGCGGAGTGCTGGAAAGATGGATATGTGTACTTTGATGTCCACTGAGGACAATAAATTCCCAATTGAGCGAAGCAATGACCAACTTTGTGGATTTTATTTTAGCACTTGTGAGCATGAATGAAGACAGACAGACAGGCCTGGGAATCACACAGATTGTAACAAAATCCATGAAAGCATTCCACAATAGGGAATGGAACAGTGACACTTTGGTGACGGCGCTTCAAGAGAACAAACCCAAGCTTGTAACCCGGAGACACCACCTACTGCAACCAGGCTTCAGGTATTCAAGATCTCCAAAGTGTGCGCAAAGGCAAACAGGTGCTCTGACAAAGAGTTATCTATGCTAGAGCTGCACGAATAATTGTTACAGAATCAAAAAGCATTCTATGTAACAAATGCAGAAAGGTCTCTGCTCACGTCTGACAGCTGGCAAAAAAAAAATCCAGGCAGCCTGCCAAGTTTATCACAACATCAGAGACAAAGAGAAACATTGTAAACATTTTGATCTTACAAAGGAATGAACTTGTGTCTGCAAATGAGGTAAGTTTAACCATTACATTGGTAGACAACCTTTTAAACACAGTGTGTCGAAAAAACGTTTTCAAAGAAATTGAGCGTGCTGATTTTATAACAAAAAAAAAAAAAAAAAGTTAACTCTCAACCATGAAAAAGATTTTTTATAAAGTAAATGCTGTAAACTACTACACTTACGCCTCAGATGAGCCCCAATTCCTGCATCTTCACACCATTCCTGTAAATCTGTCCCATCACTGAACCCCCCCTGATCATTTGCCCCAACACTAAACCCCCCTGCTCATCTGCCCCAACACTGAACCCCCTTTTCATCTCTTTCACCACTGTACCTCCCTGCACATCTGCCCCACCGCTTTATCCTCCCGCTCATCTGCTCCACCGCTGTACCCTCTTCTCATCTATGATATGCGTGATATGCAGAGTGGTGAAAGAAAGCAGAGATGAGACACATCTACCTGTACACTCATCCAACTCTTGTGCTTGTATGTGATGTCACATACAGTGGGGACGGAAAGTATTCAGACCCCCTTAAATTTTTCACTCTGTTATATTGCAGCCATTTGCAAAAATCATTTAAGTTCATTTTTTTTCCTCATTAATGTACACACAGCACCCCATATTGACAGAAAAACACAGAATTGTTGACATTTTTGCAGATTTATTAAAAAAGAAAAAAACTGAAATATCACATGGTCCTAAGTATTCAGACCCTTTACTGTGACACTCATATTTAAACGCAGGTGCTGGCCATTTCTTCTGATCATCCTTGAGATGGTTCTACACCTTAATTTGATTATACTGATTGGACTTGATTAGGAAAGCCACACACCTGTCTATAAGACCTTACAGCTCACAGTGCATGTCAGGGCAAATGAGAATCATGAGGTCAAAAGGAACTGCCTGAAGAGCTCAGAGAAAGAATTGTGGCAAGGCACAGATCTGGCCAAGGTTACAAAAAAATTTCTGCTGCACTTAAGGTTCCTAAGAGCACAGTGGCCTCCATAATCCTTAAATGGAATACGTTTGGGATGACCAGAACCCTTCCTAAAGCTGGCCGTCCAGCCAAACTGAGCTATAGGGGGAGAAGAGCCTTAGCGAGAGAGGTAAAGAAGAACCCAAAGATCACGGTGGCTGAGCTCCAGAGATGCAGTCAGGAGATGGGAGAAAGTTGCAGAAAGTCAACAATCACTGCAGCCCTCCACCAGTCGGGGCTTTATGGCAGAGTGGCCCGACGGAAGCTTCTCCTCAGTGCAAGACACATGAAAGCCCGCATGGAGTTTGCTAAAAACACCCGAAGGACTCCAAGATGGTGAGAAATAAGATTCTTTGGTCTGATACTGGGAGTATGCTATAGGCCCCCTAACCTGAGGGAGGAAGTGGAGACGGATCTCCTATCACAAATTGGATTAGCAGCAAGGATGGGAAGTGTTATCATAATGGGGGATTTTAATTATCCAGACATAGACTGGGCGGAGGGAACCGCGCATTCATTTAAGGCTCGCCAGTTCCTTAGTGTCTTGCAGGACAATTTTATGGGTCAGATGGTAGACGCACCAACTAGAAATAAAACATTACTAGATCTACTGATTACCAACAATACAGACCTGATACCAGATGTGGAAATACGGGGCAATTTAGGTAACAGCGATCACAGGTCAATTAGTTTCAGTATAAATCACACAAATAGGAGACATGAAGGGAACACAAAGACACTGAATTTCAAAAGAGCCAACTTCCCTAAACTACAAACCTTGCTAAAAGGCATAAATTGGGATAAAATATTAGGAACAAAGAATACGGAGGAGAGATGGGTTTGCTTTAAGAGCATATTAAATAAGGGCATTAGCCAATGTATCCCATTGGGTAATAAATTTAAAAGAGCGAACAAACATCCTGGATGGCTTAACTCCAATGTAAAAATGCATATAAAAGCAAAGGAGAAGGCCTTCAAAAAATACAAGGTTGAGGGATCATCCACAGCATTCAGAATTTATAAAGAATGCAATAAGAAATGTAAGGGTGCAATTAGGATGGCTAAGATAGAACATGAAAGACACATAGCGGAGGAGAGCAAAAAAAATCCCAAGAAATTCTTTAAGTATGTAAACAGTAGAAAAGGGAGGACAGACCATATTGGCCCCATAAAGAATGAGGAAGGACATCTGGTTACAAAGGATGGGGAGATGGCAAAGTTATTGAATTTATTCTTCTCCTCAGTCTTCACGAGTGAATCGGGGGGCTTCAGTAACCAAAACTGCAGTGTTTAGCCTCATGACACAACACAGGAAGCACCTACATGGTTAACAGAGGACGGAATTAAAATTAGACTTGAGAAACTTAACATTAATAAATCACCGGGACCAGATGGCTTGCATCCGAGGGTACTTAGGGAACTCAGTCAGGTGATTGCCAGACCGTTGTTCCTAATTTTTACAGACAGTCTATTGACTGGAATGGTACCAGCTGATTGGAGAAAAGCCAATGTAGCACCAATATTTAAAAAGGGCCCAAAAAACATCCCTGGGAATTACAGACCAGTTAGCCTAACATCAATAGTATGTAAACTCTTGGAGGGGATGATAAGGGACTATATACAAGATTTTAGTAATAAGAATGATATCATTAGCAGTAATCAGCATGGATTCATGAAGAATCGTTCTTGCCAAACCAATCTATTAACCTTCTATGAGGAGGTGAGTTGCCATCTAGATAAAGGAAGGCCCGTAGACGTGGTGTATCTGGATTTTGCAAAAGCATTTGACACAGTTCCCCATAAACGTTTACTGTACAAAATAAGGTGCGTTGGCATGGACCATAGGGTGAGTACATGGATTGAAAACTGGCTACAAGGGCGTGTTCAGAGGGTGGTGATAAATGGGGAGTACTCAGAATGGTCAGGGGTGGGTAGTGGGGTGCCCCAGGGTTCTGTGCTGGGACCAATCCTATTTAATTTGTTCATAAACGACCTGGAGGATGGGATAAACAGTTCAATCTCTGTATTTGCAGACGATACTAAGCTAAGCAGGGCAATAACTTCTCCGCAGGATGTGGAAATCTTGCAAAAAGACCTGAACAAATTAATGGGGTGGGCGACTACATGGCAAATGAGGTTCAATGTAGAAAAATGTAAAATAATGCATTTGGGTGGCAAAAATATGAATGCAATCTATACGCTGGGGGGAGAACCTCTGGGGGAATCTAGGATGGAAAAGGACCTGGGGGTCCTAGTAAATGATAGGCTCAGCAATGGCATGCAATGCCAAGCTGCTGCTAATAAAGCAAACAGAATATTGGCATGCATTAAAAGGGGGATCAACTGCAGAGATAAAACGATAATTCTCCCGCTCTACAAGACTCTGGTCCGGCCGCACCTAGAGTATGCGGTCCAGTTCTGGGCACCAGTCCTCAGGAAGGATGTACTGGAAATGGAGCGAGTACAAAGAAGGGCAACAAAGCTAATAAAGGGTCTGGAGGATCTTAGTTATGAGGAAAGGTTGCGAGCACTGAACTTATTCTCTCTGGAGAAGAGACGCTTGAGAGGGGATATGATTTCAATTTACAAATACCGGACTGGTGACCCCACAATAGGGATAAAACTTTTTCGCAGAAGAGAGTTTAATAAGACTCGTGGCCACTCATTAAAATTAGAAGAAAAGAGGTTTAATCTTAAACTACGTAGAGGGTTCTTTACTGTAAGAGCGGCAAGGATGTGGAATTCCCTTCCACAGGCGGTGGTCTCAGCGGGGAGCATTGATAGCTTCAAGAAACTATTAGATAAGCACCTGAATGACCACAACATACAGGGATATACAATGCAATACTGACACATAATCACACACATAGGTTGGACTTGATGGACTTGTGTCTTTTTTCAACCTCACCTACTATGTAACTATGTAACTATGTAACATAGGTTGGACTTGTGTCTTTTTTCAACCTCACCTACTATGTAACTATGTAACTATGTAAGATAGAACTTTTTGGCCTTAATGCTAAGCGGTATGTGTGGAGAAAACCAGGCACTGCTCATAACCTGTCCAATACAGTCCCAACAGTAAAGCATGGTGGTGGCAGCATCATGCTGTGGGGGTGTTTTTCAGCTGCAGGGAGAGGACGACTGGTTGCAATCGAGGGAAAGATGAATGCGGCCAAGTTCAGGGATATCCTGGAAGAAAACCTTCTCCAGAGTGCTCAGGACCTCAGACTGGGCCGAAGGTTTACCTTCCAACAAGACAATGACCCTAAGCACACAGCTAAAATAACGAAGGAGTGGCTTCACAACAACTCCGTGACTGTTCTTGAATGGCCCAGCCAGAGCCCTGACTTAAACCCAATTGAGCATCTCCGGAGAGACCTAAAAATGACTGTCCACCAACGTTTACCATCCAACCTGACAGAACTGGAGAGGATCTGCAAGGGGGAATGGCAGAGGATCCCCAAATGCAGGTGTGAAAAAACTTGTTGCATCTTCCCCAAAAAGACTCATGGCTGTATTAGATCAAAAGGGTGCTTCTACTAAATACTGAGCAAAGGGTCTGAATACTTAGGACCATGTGCGATTTCAGTTTTTCTTTTTTAATAAAGCTGCAAAAATATCAACAATTCTGTGTTTTTCTGTCAATATGGGGTGTTGTGTGTACATTAATGAGGGAAAAAAAATGAACTTAAATGATTTTAGCAAATGGCTGCAATATAACAACAAAGAGTGAAAAATTTAAGGGGGTCTGAATACTTTCCACCCCCACTGTACAAGCATCTGGAATGGATGTGCAATGATGAGCTCAGGTCAGGGGCATTTTTTGAAAGCCAGTGGGCCCGTGTTAGGATCATAAGTTGGGGCACCCCCCAGCTGAGAAAAAGTGCAGAGCTCTGTGCCACAGGAAAAGTTGGGTGTGATTTTCATTTCGCTGAACACTGCCTCTGGCTTAAAAGGGACACAGAGTGCAGGGATTCAGTAGTGACAAAAAAGGTTCAGGAATAATTTCAACAAAGTTCCTAGAAGCTCAACAGTAATTACACAAACTGTCACCTGATTGTGGTTTTCTCCCATCACAGTGAAATTCCTTCTTTCGGAGATTGGTAGTGGCAACCAAGGGATTCATCTTCCGCCAGATGGTGGGTGGGGCTAGCAGGACTGTGATTGGCCACTGCTAAAGGCAATGACAGTCCTCTTCTTCCTGGAAACAGGGACGGGACCGCCCCCCCCCCCCCCCCCCTCCAGCAGAACTGCACCCAATCTCTTCCCCATCACAAAAGCTTACGATTGCAGCTACAGCAAAGTTAGAGAACCAAACAATGTTTCCCCATCTTTTACAATGTGTGGGGGCACAGTGCCTCCCCTTCAGTGCAGGTCTTCCTGGAGCTGCTCTGCTGATGGGGAGGGAGTTGAGTGCCGGCAAAAGAGGCTCCGTGTGCCGCTTGCGGCACCAGGTGCCTCTGGTTTAACAAAAAAAAAAAAAAAACAAAAAAAAAAAAAAAAAAAAGAAGGAGGAACACTGAACATTATACATTTATAACACATTATAAAATATATCTATATATATCTATCTATCTATCCACACACACACTTTTTTTTTCTTAGCAGAGACCGTAGAGAATAAAATGGCGGTCGTTGCAATTTTTTATGTCACACTGTATTTGCGCAGCGGTCTTTCAAACACAATTTCTTTGTATAACGTGAAAGATATTGCGCCGCGAGAATCATGAGAGAATTGTGGTCTTTATACTAAGCAAAAAAAAAAAAAAAAATTGTGATTCTCATTTTAGCCAGAATCGTGCAGCTCTACTTCATGCTGAGGAAGACTTGTCAGCAGTTTTGGTGGACTTAAAGTGCCAGACCTTGCTGGTAGAAGAAAAAACAGCCTTAGGAAGCTTCGATGTTAAGTCCTAGAGCAGGGCTTAAAATTTCAAGTCCTGAGATACTAGCCAGGTCTTGAGTTACCACCAGTTGCCACCAGTTGCCCCACCCAACCCCTACCCTGCCCCACTCATTAACATGCCCTCATGAAAGAGCATAGATAATATTTTATTTTTGTAGCTTGGTTCTGCATAAAACATTAACAACTTCTTTATCAGTGCCCATGAACGCAGCTCATCAGTGCCGCCTCACTCAGGAGAGCCGGCCACATCACACAGAGGATCTCTCGCCAAGACACAGCTTGGATCTGAAATGCTGGCTGCTGTCAAAGTCCCGCCTCATGGACTGGCTCCTATGATAGATGTCACACTACAATTTCCCAGCACTAAACCAGTGTGCTGTCCATCATAGGAGCCAGTGCAGGAAGCAGGACTTTGACACAGCTTGAAACGGCGGCTGCTACAGAGATGGAGTGGCCCTCTCTGTGGGACCCGGCCGGCTCTCTTCTCACCTCCCCACATTCTCCTGGCCGATCGCTGGAAGGAGAATCGGCTCCCATTCAACCCCTCCTGATGGTGGCTCCTTATGTGCCCTCAGCTTATTTCCACCCGCTAAATGCTAGTGGAAATGTTGAGGGCTGTCTTAGAGTGTATGGTTGTGAAAGGAGTGCTTCTGAGAATGCAAAGCTAGAGATGGCTTACTTCTAAAGCTGAGAAGATGGGCACTGGTGAAATCCTTGGTGATCCTATGCAAAAGCAGCTCTGAAAAGACTCCATCAAAAAGGGCATGCAGAGCAATTGCTTCTTGCAGTAAAGTTCAACAGTCTAGCATTATAAAGCATCTGGTGCACATGCACAGATAAAAGACTTTATGTTAAAAGCAAAGACATGCATCAGTCTCCAGTACCTCATCACCAACAATCTGCTGGTCTGTGCTAGCATCAACCAATTTCCACTTAAGGGAGTTAGACTAATCAGTATGGGTTTGAGACAACAAACCCACGACCAGGAGCAAAGCAGTACTAAACACCATGACCAGACACCGGAAACCATGGCCCTGGAAAGAGCTTCCATTTTTGCCCTGAAAGAAGGAGCATCCTCCAACTTTAAGCAAGAAATGGTTGGACGAACCACACAGACTATTTATATCACCAGTTGAGTGGGTGAAGAGACACACAATGTTTAGGGGGAGCAAAACCTTTCAGGACGCTTCCAGTCCTGAAGGAAAGGGCTTTGGCCTCAGATTAAGAGCTAGTAGGAGTGACAGGCTGATCCTCCAGCTCCAGGACAGGAAAAAAAAAAAAATCTTTGCTGTAAGGGGCAAGGAGGCAGCTACACCCACTGGAGAAGAGGCCAACATAAACACTAAGGGATAAATTGGATTTACAGCTACGGCGGTCCCCATTATGAAGGGATGCGCTACATGAAGAACCCCTTACTGGGCTGTGCACTGAATCAGCTGCAACTGCAGTAAGATGTGTTAGTTTGTGGCCTGCAATCACTTTGGTTTTCCAGTGTCCAATCCTCCTGTTGGCAACATTATAGCCGAAAAGTTAAATTATTTTGTCCAGCAACGGAAAAAAGATGTTGTTAGGTGTTATGAAGAGCTGATACATTAGTAAAGGTTTCCTTCCTCAGTCAAGCAAACATTACCACATTAATGAGCAATGCCTCCTCTTGTCAATTTATCACATAACGGGCAAGTATTAACGGTTAAAAATTTAGACCCAATAGTCAAGTAGGAAAGCTGCACGATTCTGGCTAAAAAGAGCATCACAATTTTTTTGTTTAGAATAAAAAATCATGACTCTCGCAGCATAACATCTTTCACATTATACAAAAAAAAAATACTGATTTTAACTTGTAAGCAACAAGCGTCAGAAAAAGGTTTAGTCTTTAAAGCGGAGTTCCGGACAAAATATGCCTTTTAAAGATAAAAATACCCTAGAATACTCATGCCTCTTGCAATGTAACAAAAGAATTATGTAAACTATGCCCAGTTTTCTTTTTTTTGCAGCATAGGTTTTCTTACTTTCAAGTTCCTGCACAGCATGGCCATCTCCAATGTGGGCATCTGAAGCCGCAGTGTCCTTCCTGGATTCTGTGCATGCTGGCTACCCAGCATGCACCTGCCGATCTTGTGTATGTGCAGTGCGATGCAATCTTGGTCAGTTCCAGTAACTTAACATGGTCTTCTATGGGAAATCTAGGTCAGCTTGACATGGTACTGGAGCTGTGCCATGTCAAGCTGACCAAGATTTCTCCATAGACGCCAATGTTAGTTGGTACGAGAGCAGTGCCATGTCAAGCTGACCAAGATCTCCCAGGAGCCAATGCAAATGACATTCGGCGCCGCGGCCTCTAAAGGCGGAAGTTAAATTAGACATAAATCAAGTAAGTGAACAGAAAAAAATAAAATTGCCAATTAATTGTAAGGATGCACATTAGTGCTGCATGGTGAGGAGTGAAAAATGTGGGTGGTACTCCACTTTAAGTGGTTAAACTGGCCTCATTTACAGACTGAAGTTCATTCCTTTGATTCAAGAATTAAATGTTACTTATAGTTATCTCCGATGTTGAGATAAACTTGGCAGGCTGGATTTTTAATTTTTTTTTTGACAGCTGTCAGAAGTGAGCAGAGAACCCTGCACTTGTTACATAGAAACGAGAAATGCGGTTTTAAGATCAGGTGGCGGGGGGTAGAATTGTGATTTTGATTCTTTAACGATTGATTGTGCCACTCTAGCAAGTAGCTTTTCTGTTGTCACAACACAAAAAACAAAAGAATATTAAAATCATTTATAGAAGAAAAAAAAAAAAAAAAAAAAAAAAAGGAAGAAGGAGGGTGGTCTGTGGATGAAGGGTTGTCCCAAGCTTTTAAAATCAGTTACATGTTAGACTGATGTTTTTCTTACCTTTTTCTGTTCGAGGACCATCATAGTCAACAGGCTGGCCTTTCTTTAGGATTTTAATTGTAGGATAGCCACTAATGTCATATTTTTCAGCAACCTTTGACGCTACAGTCGCATCAATTTTTGCAACTGGTATCTGTGGATCATTGTCCTTTAGTGTCTTTGCAATTTTTTCATATTCAGGAGCAAACTGCTTGCAGTGACCACACCTAAGAAATATAAACCATTAGTATATTTTGTTTCCTTTTTAACAAGGAGATACTTGAGTCTTTTGCAAAGCTGAAAAAAAGGTCCATAAAACAAAACAAAAACAAAAAGGAAGAGAACACGAATACCTCTCCTATGAATACACCATTCCAATCAGTTAAGTAATTGGAGGCTGGCGTTTTCTGTGAAGTGATGTCCACTTATGGGAATTTTTCCATAGTGAAAGTGGAATCATCTCAGCTGGTTAAGTGATATACAAAAAATAAATAATAAATAAAAAGAAATTGGGGAAACCTTAAGCCCTCGTTCACACCGGGCAGATTTGCCAAACCGGAGCCTATTGCTGGCAACGTCCAAATTGGTGCGACGCCGACTTTGAGGCACCACACCGATTCCCAAAAGTAGTTCCTGTACTACTTTTAGCGACTTTGGGGGCGATTTTAATAGACATCTGTGCATGAATCCGCACAAATGTCTCTCAAATCACCCCCAAAGTCGGACTCAAATGCCAGTTTGAAATCATGCGAGTTCAGCTGAACGCGCACGGTTTCAAACCTGCATTCAGTGTGAACCTAGGATAAGGCTGGGTTCACACAGATACATCGCATGTCATTTGTACAGTAATCACACTGAATTCCTGTACAAATGACATGCAAATTCAGTGTGATGCGAATTCAGCCATACATTATGTACAGCGAGGGAAAAAAGTATTTGATCCCCTGCTGATTTTGTACGTTTGCCCACTGACAAAGAAATGATTAGTCTATAAATTTTAATGGAAGGTTTATTTTTAACAATGAGCAACAGAATAACAAAAAATCCAGAAAAACACATTTCAAAAAAGTTATAAATTGATTTGCATTTTAACGAGTGAAATAAGTATTTGATCCCCTATCAATCAGCAATATTTCTGGCTCCCAGGTGTCTTCTATACAGGTAACGAGCTGAGATTAAGATCATTCTCTTAAAAGGGAGTGCTCCTAATCTCAGCTTGTTACCTGTAAAAAAAAAAAAAAAAAAAAAAAGACACCTGTCCACAGAAGCAAACAGATTCCAATCTCTCCACCATGGCCAAGACCAAAGGGCTGTCCAAGGATGTCAGGGACAAGGCTGGAATGAGCTACAAGACCATCGCCAAGCAGCTTGATGAGAGGGTGATAACAGTTGGTGTGATTATTCGTAAATGGAAAAACCATAGTCACCAACAGTTGGTAAAGCTATGCTGTGAAGGACTGAAATCCTGCAGCGCCAGCAAGCTCCCCCTGCTCAAGAAAGCACATGTACAGGCCCCTCTGAAGTTTGCTAACGAACATCATAGAAAGCAACTCAACTTGCAGTGTTCTGAGGAGGAGGAATCCTGCCTATGACCCCAAGAACACCATCCCCATCGTCAAACATGGAGGTGGAAACATTGTGCTTTGGGGGGGGGGTTTCTGCCAAGGGGACAGGACAACTTCACCTCATCGAAGAGGCGATGGACGGGGCCATGCGCCGTCAAATCTTGGGCAAGACCCTCCTTCCCTCAGCCAGGGCATTAAAAATGGGTCGTGGATGGGTATTCCAGCAGGACAATGACCAAAAACAAAGGAGTGGCTCAAGAAGAAGCACATTAAAAAAAAGGTCCTGGAGTGGCCTAGCCAGATCTTTGAAATAAGACCGATAAAGCTGAGACATGGCCTTTAATAGTACTCAAGGCCAATTTCATTTCTACCTCTAATTGTAGAAAGGCAAGAATTCTGCCTATGATATATCTCCGAGGGTGCCAACCCTTGGAATCAGACCAGAAAAAAACATAAGCCCTCCAGACTCTATAATATATAGTTCTGGAAGCTGGCTTCCTTGCATTAATCAGGGTAGAGATAACTGACCCGGAGAGCCCACATTTCTTCACAATGTGGGATTCAATAGCCAAGCCATTACATTTAGAGACCGTAAGGTAGGATGGAATATCGGTCCCTGTGAGAGCAGATCTGGCCTTAGTGGGAGGGACCATGGGCCCTCCACTGCCATCTTTACAATTTCTGCATACCATGACCTGATGGGCCATGCTGGTGCCACCAGAATTACTGGCTTTCTTTCCAGCTTGAGCCTGCAAAGAAATCGAGGCAGAAACTGAAGGGGGGGGGGGGGAATAGATATTAGATTAGTGAGAACTGATCCCACAGGGTCACCAACGCATTCGTTCCCATGCGAGTGAATCCCTTGTTCTGGCCACAAAGTTGACTAACTTCATGTTGAACCTGGACGCTAGAAGATCTACGTCTGGAGTCCCCCATCTTTGGCAAACAGCCCGAAATATGTCGGGGTAAAGAGACCATTCCCCTGGGAATAACTGCTGGCAACTTAAGTAGTCCGCCTGCCAATTCTCTACTCCCGGAATGAAGACTGCCGATAGTCACGGAACATTCCTTTCTGCCCAAGTTAGAATATGGTTCACCTCTCTCTGCACTGAGAGACTCTTGGTGCCCCCTTGGTGATTGATATAGGTCACAGCTGTAGCATTGTCGGATTGGATCCTGACAAGACAATCCCGTAACCTGAAAGTCCAAGCCTTTAGAGCCAGACGCACTGCCCGAATCTCTAAGATATTGATGAGCAAGGTTCTTTCGGCTCTTGACCACTGTCCCTGGACAGTTGTCTTTTCTAGTATTGCTCCCCAGCCTCAAAGGCTGGCATCTGTCCTTACCACTTTCCAGATAACTGGTCTGAAGGATTTTCCTTTCAGCAGATTCAGCAGAGTTAGTAACCACCAATTGAGGCTTTGTGACACCCTTGGGGACAGCCGCATTGGCAAGTCTAAAGCTTGAATCGTTTTGTTCCAAGTGGACAGAATACTGTTTTGCAACATTGTTGAATGGAACTGGGCATGGCCAACGGCTTTGAATGAAGCCACCATGGTTCCTAGTAACCTCATGCAAAGGCGACTGGAGGGATCACCTTTTGAACTGACCATCCGCACCAGCTCTTTTATGGAGTTGATCTTTGCCTGAGACAAGAACACCTTTTCCTGGGCTGTGTATATGATCAGACCCAAGTACTCCAGTTTTTTTAGCGGTATTAAAGGAAGATTTCTCTAGGTTGAGAATCCAACCCAAACTTTCCAGGTAACTGGTTGTAATGCGTACGCTTTGCACCAAACGATCCACCGACTGGTCTATTAGCAATAGATTGTCTAGGTACGCTATGACTGTTATGCCCTGTGCCCTTAACCTGGCTAGAGGTGGGGCCAGCACTATTGTGAACACCCGGGGTGCTGTGGCTAGCCCGAAGGGCAGGGCTACAAACTGGAAATGCTGCTGTTCTACCTCGAACTGCAGAAACTTTTGGAGAGCGGGAAATATAGGGACATACAGATATGCATCCCTGATGTCGATTGATGCCAGAAGTTCTCCTGCTAGAAGGATAGAAACTACTGACCTAATCGTCTCCATGCAAAAGGAGCAGATCTTCAGGAACCAATTTAGATTTTTTAAATCTAGAATGGGTCTGACATCTCCATTTGGTTTTGGTACCATAAAGGATTTGAATAAAACCCCAGACCTTGCTCTTTTGTGGGGATCTGTATGATCACCCCTTAAGATATTAATCGGTCTAGTGCCTGAAACAGATTGTCTTTTCTCTGTATCTTTGGGAACGCTTAACCTCAGGAAACGAGACAGTGGAAAGTCCCGAAATTCCATCTTGTACCCCAGCGTTACCGTGGAGATGACCCATCTGTCCTGAATTTCCTCTTGCCAGACTTCTGAAAACTGTAGGGGGGGGGGGGGGGTTGCCTCTTCATGATGAGGCTTTAGGTTTCCGACCCTAGGACTTTTGAGCCTGGGTCTGACCCTGAGGTTTTCCTATAGAGTCTGACGGCGGAGGCCATCGCTACTGCCTAGAGGCAGAAGCCCCTGGCGCAGGGGAAAGAGCCCGTTTAACCGCTTCCCGACCACCTTACGCAGCAAATGCGGCAGAAAGGCACGTACAGGCAGATTAACGCACCTGTACGTTGCCCTTTAAGGAGGCGGCTTGTAGGCGCGCGCAACTCTGAGTGAGATCGCGGGTCCCGCAGACTCGAAGTCCGCGGGGATACCCGTGATCGTCTCACGGGGTGGGGGGTTTGGGGTGGGAAGAGATTGAAGAAGGGAAAAAAAAATATTATAATATAAATACCACCAAAAGAAAGCTCTATTTGTGGGAGGAAAAAAAGGCCATCAATTTTGTTTGGGAGCCAAGTCGCACAATTGTCAGTTAAAGCGATGCTGTGCCGAATCGCAAAAAAGTGCTCTGGTCTTTGGCCAGCCAAATGGTCCGGGGTTTAAGTGGTCAAATGAGGGGTATTCATACTTTTTTTTTTTTTTTTTTTTTTTACCAGTCAAAGAGTACTTTTCCCACTAGAAATCGTTTGGATAGATTTGTCCAAATCTTCTCCAAATAGTTGCTCCCCATGAAAAGGGAACCCAGTTAGGAGGGTTTTACATGGTGCTTCGGCTGACCATTTTTTTTAACCACAGGATTCTACGCATATGTACAAGCATAAGGCGAGACACCTGGTGAATAGATTGTGAGGCTGAAAAAGGTTCATCCACCGTTGTTTCCTCCACAGGAGGAATCATCGGTTTGTTTTTCCTCCTGATCGACTGAGGGAAACACCTCATCCTGAGCCCACTGTTCCCCTTGCAAAGGTTCTGAAGTGGGGGAGGGGGATCTAGCACGCTTCCTATCCATTTGAATGGAGGATGCGATTAAAGCCGCTAATCTTCCTTCCAGACCCTGCAGGGTGGAGGAAAGGACATCTTCAGTCACGTATACAGGGGATGAGATGTGAGAAGCAGTTACACCATCAATTTGTTCCAATGGCTCACTATGGCTTCCTCTGAAGTCACGTGACATGACGATATGACGTGACAAACAGGAGACGAGCTCGGCGCTCGTAGTTGCCACACACTGCAGCATTGTTTTAAATAGGAGAGAGGCACGGGGACAAATTCCAGTTTCCAGGTACGGGGACAGATTCCAGATTGGTGATAACCCTGGAGGCATACAAGCTCGGCGCTCGTAGATTGATGCCCACACTCACTTCATGAAAGTGAGTGCAACCCCCCCTCCCCCGTGTGTGTCTTGCCCCCCCTCCACTGTGGTCGTCGCAGAGTTATTTTACATGCTGTATATTTTTTATATTTTGCTTGGCATGTTCATCATTGTCACTACCTTATACACGGAACGTCTACACCTGCGGGTCATTTGCAACACAGGCTGTACACCTTACAGCTGTAAGGTAAGCGGCTTGCAAACACGGAGGTGTCCTCACTGAAGATCCCCCTTCCCTTCACGATTGGAATTGTTTTGTGTTTCTCATCACGAGTTTTTTTTTTTTTTTTTGGACTGGATGATAGAACTATTATTTCATGTTTGTCCTAGGGATTTGTCACTTGTAGTCCACCAGGATTTAGCACGTTTTTGCTAATGGGGCACTAGCCCACATGTATTTTTCTTGCATTATATATTTTTTTGCATTGTGTCATTATTTATCCTATTTGTGTTAGTATATGCAGTTTTGTTTTGCTATATTCAAGCAGTCACTGCTTCACAATTACCTTTATATATTAGGCTTTGTCTGCCCATAACATTATAGTCCTGTTGATCAGCTACGTTGCACTGCACTGCATCCTCACCATGTTCTTTTAGCATGTAGGATCTATTCATGCATTGGCCCGTTTCTTTTTTAGTTCACTTTGCCACTTTAGTCATCTTTGTAGCTCCCCCCCCCCCCCCTTCATCACAGCGCAACTACCATCTTCCCCCATTTTTGTCACTATGGCTTGCCATAACTGGTAATTCAGGCGAGGATTACAGCGTGGAAATGCGACTCGAGATCCTAGCACCTGGGGGTGAAACCTTTAGTACTTTTTTGCTCTTTGTGGTGTCTTTTTTGGTAGACATAGTCCTAAGCACAAAAACAGAGGCACTATGCAATTACACTTAATCGCTGAATATAGTCATGACAAATAAAGCTGCTATAAAGTTTAGCCTAGTGCTGGGAACAAAGTGTCCTTCCTGTATCAGGCATGCCAGCTTGCAACCCTCACGTGTCCCACAGCTCCTGTGTCCCTGTGTGCAGGCTGTTGTTTCCTCCTCGTCAGCCGAGGAGAGACTGTTACAGCTGTAGTTTTATCTGTTTTTTGCCTGCCATGCGTCCTAGCGGACGTTCACAGCACCGCGTTTAGGCCCACTCCAAAAAAAATTCCGTCCCCCTCTTTTCATTTAAAAAAGTTCCTGCGCTGCACTTTCGGGTCTACAGACCCAACACGAGGGGGGAGGGCAGAGACCCGTTTAGCAGCAGGCACACAACAACAGTAACAGCCGTCAACAGTAACAATAGTTAACAATATTAGCAGTACCAGTGGGACCCTCTGCACCCCCCGCGGCGGGGGGGGTGGGTAATGTGAGGGGGGAACACCGCTGATGTCCCCCTAATCCTCTGGTTCCTTTAGGGGGGAGAAAGATAACATTTGGCAGATTTCTTTTATCTGAGAGGAATCCCCCTGCACACGCTGCTGCGGCCACACAGACTGACTGAGCTTTACAGTGAAGGCAACAGAGTAAAGGTATGTGCATAGACTCCCTCTAGTGGAGAATTTGGCATGACAACATTTTTTCCCAAATAGAATACATAGGCGCTTTTAGTACCCAAGTTTCTTCCCTTACCTTATCCCCGCCGCAGGATTTGCTGAATTAACAGACAATCCAACCTTCACCCACCACAGCGGGCTGCGTTTAGCAAACCTTCAAGAACCGGGTCCCTAGATATCGGGGTTCCAACTCCCTTGGACCTGTAAAAGCACCCCACCAGGAAAGCTTTAGGTAATGTAGCAAGACCTAAGCCCTGGGGTCCAGCCCTACAAAGAGAGGCGTTACAGGCAAAAACCTTGTGCTTCGGCTACGAGGCCCCAGGTACAATCCACTTAGGCCTCAGTGGCACTTTGGATGGACCTCGTCTATGGAGGCTATTTAAATCCAGCATGGATCCGTCCTGGAGCTCCTCAGAGCACATCCTCACTCGTGACCAACACCTTAGGCACTGGCGAAAAAACTGATGTGCTCCTGGAAGGAGGAAGGGTTATATAGGGAGTGAACTTCCTGGATTGGGTATACCATTGTCCATCACCTGAAGGTGGCCTATAACCCATTAAGTAATTACTTAAGGATCTGTGTCCCATGATGTATGATAAAGAAAGGAGGTTGTCCAGATATGTGAGGCCATGGTGAAAGTGTCCAGGCTTTAAAGGAATGACTGCAATGTTTCCTGGGAAGTGGGTGGAGCTGCGCTCTCTCCAGGTGCTGTCCTGAAAGACCAGGTGAGAAAACTGGCTAAAAGACAATTCGGAGAGCAGTGGTTAATAAGTCTCACTCTGAATGCTCTAAGGTCATCAGTGATGTACCCCAAGGTTCAGTGTTGGGACCCTTACTTTTTAATACCTTTATAAATGATATAAGGTCTGGGATTAAAAGTACCATTTCAGTCTTTGCAGATGACTATGCAGTGGAATAACGTCCTTACAGGACGTTATTGTTGCGGGGCATGGTATGGAGAGAAGACGCGCTATGTGAGCGTGCGGAGGCTTCCGGGCTCTAAGAGACACGAGCAGCAGTGAGTCACGGCGGTAGCCCTCCACCCGCCTTTCCTGGATATCGCAGCTTAGTATGGTGACACGCCGGCGTACTGCCTCACAGCCCCCTAGCAAAGGGAAGCCGCAGATAGGCGGTTTGAGAGCCTGTCCCCACAGAGTACGGCCCAAGGAAGGACAGCCCGCAAAATGTCCGAGCATGACAAGACAAAGTGTGGCGGACGAAGGTATGAGAGGGATACATCATTGAATGGCCAGGGTCCTCCGGGGTTTCGGCCAGAGGAGCCTAGTAATGGCGGAGGACATTGCAGTGTGTGGACCTGGGATGGTGGAGCGGGATGCCTTGTTTGCAAGGGGTGACCATTCGGCTGTTGGGAAGAACCCCAAGATCCCCAGTGTGCAGGCAATAAGCTCAACAGAGAACTATGGGGGCAGGATATGGAGCAGGACATTCCGGTAGGAGGAAGCAGAGTGGAGAGGCCTGGGGATCTCACTGTGGAGAATGTTCAGGGGGGCTTACTGAGGGTGAGCCACCTGGTTAGCACTCGATGTCTGCTAGTCAGGGACTGGCTCTGGGAGGAGATGGTGACAGAGAAACACAGATACAGCAATCTATCCCCCTGACCCAAATCCCCCCTAGATCAAGTGATATCTCAAACGGAGGTATTAAGGATGGACTTGGATAGAGAACACCTGAGAGCCCTCCCTACTAAAATGGACATACAATCACTTATTGCTGCTGTTGAACTATCATGTAAGCAAATGGTTGATGGGCTCAGGGAGGACACAATGGCATTGGCGAATAGAGTGGAGGAGATGGAAACAAGTCAAGATGATATTAAGCAGGCGGTGGTCGATACTCAAGAGGCAGTAAAACCTCATGAAGAAATTGTAAATTCCTTATTAGATCAAATGTACGACCAGGAAAACAGACCGCAGGCAGAATATCCCCATACGGGGGTTAGCTGAGGTAAAAGGGGCCCCGGATTTACTTCAAACGGTGACTGGTTTGTTTCGTCAGGTTTTAGGGTCCCTGGCACCAGATGTGATTGCAATAGATAGAGTACACCGATCTCTATCTTATACCCCTCAGAGTGTGGATAGACCCCGAGATGTCATATGCAAATTGCACAAAATTACAACGAAAGAGGCAATTATGAAAGCAGCCCATAATAACCCCATGATAGAGTATGAAGGATGTCAGATGTCTCTATCCCAGACTTAACATACCGCACACTTATGCAACGCCAGACTGTTCAACCCTTATTAGAAGCTATGCGGGCTGTTGACGTGAAATATCGGTGGGGTTTCCCCTCTCGTATAATGGCCACCCAAAATGGAAAGACAGCGGCCCTTAGATCTAAAGATGACTTATAAAATTTTTCAGAAATTAGGCCTTCCTTTAGTTGACTTTCCAGACCGGAGAATGAACAGTATTAAATCTCCCTTGCAACGCCCGGAGCAGTGGAGCCAAATACCAATTAGAGGCCGAGGGTGGAAGATAAATAAAGAAGGACAAAGCTCGACTGCAAATGGGCATATTTGAAAGTTGAACTGGGTCTAATTAAGAGGAAAATTGGCTATAAGAGGATCGGTGATAGGGATGAAGATATTAAAGCGGGGGTTCACCCACACCGCAAAAAAAAAAAAAAAAAAAAAAAAAAAAATTAAAAGCCAGCAGCTACAAATACTGCAGCTGCTGACTTTTAATACATGCCCACTCACCTGTCCCAGGTCCAGCGATGTCGGCAGGGGACGCCGAGAACCCGCTCGGTTCTCGGCAGCTGCCGCCGCCATCCTAGGTGAGGGAATCAGGAAATGAAGCGTTGCGGCTTCACTTCCCGGTTCCCTACTGCGCATGCGCGAGTCGGAGCCCATCGTCCTAGTCCGATCGCGTGGTGACGTCACTATGTGCCCTCTTCCAGACTCGTTTCATCATCAGCAGACGTTGTCAATGGGGTTATGTCCGAGGTTCTGAGGGAGGTGGGTCTAGGAGATCGCATGATGGGATGGGTATTGGAGTTATACAATAATCCCAGAGCTAGGGTTAAGGTAATTGGTGGATTATCAGAGTATTTTAATATACGTAATGGGACTAGGCAAGGGTGCCCACTCTCCCCATTGCTGTTCGCTCTGGTCTTAGAGCCTTTTTTTTTATGTACAATTAGGAGGATTACAGGGATCCGTATTGGGGCAGCGGAACATAAGGTGTCGGCATATGCAGATGACCTTTTATTCTACCTGTCCAACCCTCAAGAATCATTAAAAGAATTAATGCAGGAAGTGGATACATTTTTTATATCATATCCTTTTTATTGATTTTTCAAGTTATACATTGTTCCTCGTAACCGGTGTAACGAACAAAAAACACATATTACAATATATGTTTCCTCATATCACCATCAATAACAAAAATATCTTACCCTTCCTTTTTCCGTTAGTCCCTCCCCCCTCCCCTGTTCCCCTATTCACCCTCCCTCCTCCCGCCAGTTGCTTATATTAAAATAGTCGTATCCTAAGCTTGGCAAGACTTAATACCCCAATAAGAATACTGTGCACACTACTTATTCCCTAATATCTGTTCCCTCATGCAAATCTTCCTTTCCTCATTACGATTTTATATTTCCCTATTCTCTCCCTGACACCACATACCCCAGATCCCTATGAACTTCCCATAGCTTCCCCTTCTAGTATAAATTGTCCTTTCTGTTCCCACTAGTGCGTTCATTGTACTAACCCATTCTTCCGGGGTAGGGGGCGTTGTTGATAACCATGCTTTTGCGATCAGTTTCCTGGCCTGGTATAAGCATCGTACGATTGCTATTCCTGTGTGGCCTTCCCCCATATCCTCTTTAATTAGCCCCAGGACACAAACCTTAGCCTCGAGCTCCAGCCTTATCCCAAGCCTAGCCTCTATGATGTTTAGGATCTCAGTCCAGTACCTAACTAACTTAGGGCATCTCCACATAATGTGTATAAGATCGCCCGTATCTAAGCATCTGGGGCATTTGTCGTCTGGTCTACGACCAATTCTATGCAGCCTCTTGGGGGTGTAATAGGCTCTGTGCACAAGCAAGAGGTGTGACGCCCGCTGTGATGGAGATAGGGACACCAGTGGACCAAGCTCCAATATTCTCCTCCACTGATCATCGCTCAACTCCCCCACATCGGCCTCCCATCCCTCTCTTGCGCGCGAGAGTGGGGCTAGACTAGTTGCCCTGGTCGTTAGTTGGTCATAAATTCCCGATATTAGCCCCTTAAGGCTATGTACCCTTACCACCTTATTAAGAAGTGATGCACTACACCATTCCAGTGCGTTAGTCTTAAATTGCTTGTCTAATGCGTGCCTGATCTGGAGATAAAAGTAAAATGATTCCTTGGGGATTCCAAACTCCCGTCTCAGGTCCGCAAAGGATTTTAGTATATTGCCAACGTATATTTGTGCCAGCCTAGTTATTCCCGCCCTTTCCCACATCCTGTTTACTCCTATCGCCTGCATTTCTTGTAGCTGCCTATTCTGCCATATAGGTGCGAACTCCGTAACCCCCTTATATCCCATTTCGATCTTTACTGACCGCCAGACTTTTATAACCAGTTTGTTTGTTGGAGATGAGCATCCTAATGATCCAGCTTCCAATGCCCCTACCAAGGATTTATGCGGGTTCCCCGACAACATGATTTTTACACTGGAATCCACCTCCCCCCCACGTTCGCACCCACCCAGGTGTTGCAGCTGGGCCACCAAGAAGTACCTGTATGGGTGGGGCACCGCCAATCCCCCCTCCCTGTTGGGGCGTTACAAGGTCTGGAGACTAATCCTGGCCTGGCCCTTTCTCCATATTAACTCACGAAAGATAGAGTTTATTTTTAAAAACCAGTCCCTCCCTATCCATATTGGTGAGTTATGTAATATGTACATTAGTTGAGGCATCCAAATCATCTTAATCAGATTTATGCACCCCGCCATAGATAGGGGAAGCCGAGACCAGATGTCTTTCTTCCTTCTAAACTTTTCTAACAGCGGAGCTAGAGTATCTTTAATATACTGCATTGGGTTATTGGTCACCACTATACCCAAATATTTAAACTTCTCCACCACCCTGAGACAAGGTACCACCTGAGGGAGAGAGCCATTGGTCGAGTCAAGCGGGAGGAGTGAAGATTTCTCCCAATTGACTATTACCCCGATACTCTCCCAAACCCTTCCACCAGCTGCATTACCTTTACTAACGATGGCCCCATGTCCCCCAGGAATAACAGTACGTCGTCGGCATATAACGCTATTCTATCCTCACCCCCTTTCCTTTTATAACCCTGTAAACCTGGTGATTTTCTGATTACCTCCGCGAAAGGCTCTATTGCCAGGGCGAATAGCAGGGGCGACAAGGGGCCCCCCTGCCTAGTCCCCCTCTCAAGAGAGATCCCTTCCGAGTATGTGTTGTTTATTTTCAATCTAGCACTGGGGTGTCGATATAAAATCTTAAGCCACTTAATAAATAGGGGACCAAACCAAAATTTTCCCAGTACCCACCATAAATACTCCCATTCCAGGGTGTCAAATGCCTTGGCAATGTCCAAGGACAAAACCACCCTGGAGCCTGCATTCTCTACCGGGGTCTGGAGGTTCAAGTAAGTCCTTCTTATATTTTTACTGGTAGACCTGTTCTGCATAAACCCTGACTGGACGGGTGAACCAAAGTAGATATACATCTATTCAGCCTGGCAGCCAGGATCTTTGCCAAAATCTTGACGTCTGTGCCCAGCAATGAAATTGGTCTGTATGACGAGGTATCTAGTTGACTATTCTCCTCTTTCTGAATCAATACGATAATAGCTTCAGACATTGATAAAGGCAAGCTATCAACTGCAGCTGACCAGTTCAGTGTCTTCCAAAGTTCCGGAGCCAGCACCTCCCCATATTGTTTGTAAACCTCAGATGGCAATCCATCAGGGCCTGGGGACTTTTGGTTCGGCATGTTCTTTATTGCTTGCCCGATCTCTTCCAGTGTTATCGGTGCTTCCAGACTATTCTTATCTACGTCTGACAACACCGGTAAATCAATACCTTCCAAAAATTTCTCCATCTCTGCTTGTTCAGGGCTATGACGCGTCTTATATAGATCCCTATTAGAATTCTACAAATGTTTTATTAATTACCCTAGGATCTGAAGAAATATCCCCATCCTTTGTTTTGATCATGGGAATTGTTGAAGACGGCGAGTTAGTTTTGGCCAACAGGGCCAACGTCCGACCTACTCTTTCCCCCTCCTCAAAATTCCTCTGCCTCTGAAAAACCTTCCTGTTCTCTGCTCTTCTAATTTCTTCCTTTTTGTATTTTTGTTGTTTCAGTACCCAATTTTCCCGATTTTCGTTTGTTGGGTCTAATACATACTTTCTTTCTGACTCCCGAACCTCTTCCCTAATAAGCTCTCCCCTTGCCCTTGTTTGTTTCTTTATTTTGGATATCTGTTGGATCAAGAGCCCTCTGAGGTATGCTTTCAAGGAGTCCCAAATCACACCCTCCGAGGCAGTACCGGTGTTAAATTCAATAAATTCTCTCAATCATAAATTAATTTCATCTCTATTCCCCACTAGGTCCAACCATGTTGGGTTTACTGACCACAATCTGCGACCACCGTCATCCTGCATGGTTATTGTCACTATCAATGGCGAGTGATCGGACACCCCCCTTGGGCGATATTCAATACTACTTATTAAAGGTTGGGCTTCCTGGTTACCAATGGCCATATCAATACGGGATAAAGTATGGTGGGTCCCTGAAAAGCAAGAATATTCCTGACTATTGGGGTTACGCGCCCTCCACATATCACACCACCCAACCTCCTCTAAAAACTGTGCCAGCCTTCCCACCGACCCTCCACCTCCGCTAAGTCCTGGGGGGAACCTATCTAGCCTGCTGTCAAGCACAGTATTAAAGTCCCCTACTGTGATAACTGGGACCTCTCTCTTCTCCTCCAGGAACTCTAGCAGCAGGAACAATATCTCCATTTTGAATGGTGGAGGAATATATAAATTTGCTATAACAAAAGATCTACCCTCAATTAAACAAAGCAAAAAAATAAAACAACCCAGTCTATCAATACTGACATCCCTGCAGAAAACGTCAACCCCTTCCTAATCAGGATACTCACTCCCCTTGAATAGGGGGAGTACACTGAGTGGTATTGTGTCTGAAATTTATTATTTTTAATCAATAATTTAGTCTCACTGGTCAAGTGCGTTTCCTGCAAGCATATCACTTCGGCAGCACAAGCATCTAACTCCTGGAATACAGTGGCTTTTTTCACATAGTCGCTCATCCCCCTGATATTCCAGGAGCTTAAACCAACTGTTCTAGGCTTCATTCAAAATTGTACATCAACAAATACCAGGGTAGGGTTACCCTTCTACTTATATATTGGAAAGTCACGGCTGTGAATTGGCACTATTCCGAACCAGTACTTTTTTGAAGAAAACTACAAAGAAAACGTTTCCAAACTCTGTTCTGATTTACCACATGTGCCCACATTCCCCTTTTGTTCTTGTGCTTCACCTCCTCAATGCTCCTACCTACCACACTCAGTGCTATTATTATGGGAAGGGGACCGAGCGGATCCGGGGTCCTATACCCCCACACCCCTCCCTCCCACCTCCATCCAAAACAGTGTTATTAAACCTACTAAATCTTATAAACTTTAAGTATTTACACTTCATTTCTTTTATCTTCAACACATTTTTTAACAGTGCTCTGTGCATTTTTACCTTTATTTTTGCAACTGTGGTACCCCCTAATTTAAATAAACCCTTCTCCTCCCCCCCCGTGCCTCACTCGGCGTGCCCTAGGGGCCTTCCTTGTGACCTTACTACTCCCCTCACCCCACTTCATCCACCACCCCTCCCCCCACAGTCCCCACCCCCTTCCCCCCCTCCCCCCCAATAGGCCCATCAACCCGAGGGTTAAAAGAACCCACGTCACCAAACTAAACATTTCTTTCACTCTTCACTTCATCCACCCAGCTCTCTCCCTCCCAACCCCTTCTACTGCCAAACAAACCAGCAAAAAAAAAAAAAAAAAAAAAAAAAAAAAAAAAACCACACAACATTTATAAGTTCCTTTTGTTCTCTTCAAACCAGTCCGTGGCTCCTTTGACCGTTTCAAAAAAACGGGTAGTCCCTAAAGCCTCAATACGCAATCGTGCTGGATATAATAGCGCATATGGAATGTTGTGGTTCCGTAAGGTGCGCTTAATGTCCAAAAATCCTGCTCTTCTCCTTTGTAATTCCGGGGAATAATCTGGATAAATCGAAATTTTTGCACCATTGAAGAGGACATCTCCTTTTTCTCTAGATTTTTGCATTAAGTTCAACTTATCTTTGTAATTAAAAAACCTCATTATCATTGGTCTTGGGCGATCTCCTGAATATACTGATCTAGAAGGGACTCTGTGGGCTCGCTCAATAGAAAAAAAAAATGTGAAAAAGCCTCTACCCCAAAAACTTCCTTAAGCCATTTTTCCATAAATTCTTCGGGGCGGGAGCCCTCGACTTTCTCGGGGAGGCCCATCACTCTTACGTTTTGTCTTCGCGACCTATTCTCCCATTCATCCATTTTGAGCTTGTTGGACTCTAGCTGAGCTTGCATTTTCATAAACTCCTGTCGCAGTGGGGATACGGTATCTTCTACTTGGCTAACCCTTTCCTCCACACATTTAATTCTCTCCACTGTTTGCTGGATTTCTTGTTTAATACTGCCAAACTCCTCGCTTAGGGTTTTCAACTCTTCCCACATCCCACTTATTGAACTCCTACAAGCGTTTATAGCGCATAGTATCTCTTATAAAGTGGGATCTTGTTCGCTGGCTGCGGCTGTATTGGGGCTACTATCCCCTGTTCCTCCTAGGAGCTCCCTCTCAGGACTTTTTTTATTCGCTATTCTTGTGCTAGCCACCGGGATATCGGGACCTTTCCCCAAGCTTTTTCTGTCCCCAGAACCCCCCGCTGATATTTTCCCCGCAAGCGGCTGATTGCTTTTGGCTGGGGACTGCGTGGTACTATGGGCAAATGTTTCCAGCTTCGCCGTAGCGGCTACTGCGGCTGCATTTTGGGACCCCTTCTCCTTCTCATTGGCTGAACGGGTAGCTTGAATAGGCATATTATCCTGGGGCTGGTGTTGCTGATCTTCCCCCTTCTTCTTAGTCATAGCCAGCTAGGACACTTTAGGCACTTTATAGCCCACCAGCCTGACCAGTCCAACAAACAGTCCCTTCACACTTTAAGAATCCAAACCTCTATAATAACAAGGGATGAGCCCCAGATTCCCTATTTTAACACACAGTCAATATACTTTGCTTCTATGTACAGATCAGGTTCTTTACCTGTCTGATTGGCTTCAAGGATGTCTGCCGGTCTTTTGCCAAGGTCTCTACAGCTGATCCATCCAGCTCCACCGTCCTCTATTCAGGATTGCCACCTTTTTCTCAGCCGTCCTCCAGCAACAGTATCTCCACCGCTCTCTCCTATGACTGCCTCTGGATTAGCTCTATCAGCATTCATTACTCAGCCTCCTGCAGTGTCTGTGAACTGTCACCAGGCAGCATTACACAGCCGTTCTTATACACAGCGGAGGCACTGTATCCAGGCTTCCCCTCAGAGCTCCGCTCGTCAGCACGTCAAAACCGCACGGCAATCAGCTGACTGCAGACAGCTGATCCTTCCCAGGCTCTCCTCCTCTCTTGTCACCCCCGCAAGTCAGGATGCCGTTCGGGCAGCCAGTACCACCGTCGGCAGCCTGCAGGAGCCTTGGCTCATAAGCAGGAACCAGGCGCTTTCACAGGGCACACATGCAGCTGCCTAAGCCCCCACTTCACAGCGCTGGTGCAGCATCGGGGTCAGAGCCGGGAGAGAGCACACACTCACCGCTCACACCTGCATCCGGTCACGCCCCCTCCAGAACAACACACTTTGTTAGGAAGTGGATAAATTTGGTTCTTTGTCCAACTTCAAAATAAACTTTGGGAAATCACTCTTGATGCCAAGCCATGTCCCTACTAGGATGATGTCCTCCATGCAACATACTTTTCCTTTTATTTGGACTCATTGGTATATTTAGAGAGTCATATTTACACCAGACTTAAAACGGTTATATGACCTTAGCTATGGCCCTCTGTTAACAAAATGTATGAAAAGGACTTGAAAAGTTGGAAAGGTCATTTCCTGACCTGGTTTGGAAGAGTGAATGCTCTCAAAATGAATGTATTACCAGGAATAATTTATACTTTATTTACGGTCCCTGTGACACTTCCACAATCCTTTTTCAGGCAGATGAGAAAGGCTCTATCGTACTTTGTGTGGGCAGATAAGCATCCCAGGTTGTCATATGATATTTTAAAGGAGACAAAAATCAGAGGGAGGATTAGGACTCCCAGATATAAATTTGTATTATAAAGCTATGTCCTTGGTGCGATGAACTGGTGCCATGATTCCTCAAATAAACTTTGTGTAAATTTAGAGAAGACAATGGCAGGCAGGAACCTAGAAGAAGCTCCTTGGATTCCAGTTGGGTGTAGGGGTTTGTCGGCGTGGACATCGCCAATAACTAAGACAACTCTATCGATATGGGATAAGTTCAATGTTTCAGGAAAATTTGCCCTCATAATATCTCCATTAACACCAATGGAGGGATATCCGTGGTTCCCCCCGGGGGAGGATAGGAGAAATTTGGAAGGCTGGGGTAGAGATGGTGGGGTTACATGCGCTAGGATAGAACCAATGGGTACATTGGTACCCCTAACAGATCTTATATCGACCTGGGGAGATATTCCAATGGCCACCTGAAGATATTATCAAATAGTGGATTTTTTTTAATAAAAGGAAGTCCATGATGAAATCTTTAAATTCCCTCAATACTTTAGAATCATGGTGCATAAATAATCCAGAGGCTAAACATTTACTATCTAGGATGTAAAAAATGATACTTAAAGCCCAAAACATATCAACACCTTATTATATTAGGGAATGGGAAAGAGAAATAGGACAGAAATTTTCAACTTTACAAATACAAAAGATGATTAAAATAAGTCATTGCTCTTCAATAAGCTCCCATACTCAGGAGATGTCGTATACATTATGTTTCCAACGGTGGATGCATGTTGGAGGGGATGTGCTCAAAGGAGGCACCTTTCTCCATTTATTGTGCCCCAAGATAAAAAAAATTCTGGGAGGTAGAGGCCCCATGGATCAAGAAGTTTAAGACCTATAGAATTTTCTGTTATGCACTTGTTCCATGGGATGCCATCCTCAAATAAGTCCTATAAAAGTAGTATCACCCCACAATCTGCTGAACGCGGCAAAAGGTACTGTTACAAAGGTATTGTGGGCCACCTAGACTGCTTCCATTATCTGACTGGAAAAAGGAAGTGGATATAATAAACAGAGGCTGAAAAATGGGTGTATTTGATTAAAGATAAATACTATATGGGAAGGATGGAGATATTATTCCCCGGAGATACCTATAGAATAGATTGGATGCATTTATTTTGCCGTACCACCCCATTCAAAGTGAGGGGGAGGGTGTCTGTCCCACTTGGATGAGTTTGGCATAGAAGGGGCGGGTTCCCGCTCTACACACCTATCCTTAATTAATATTTGGGAGGAGGGGGGGGGGGTCTTTTTTTTCCCCCTCTCTCTCCATGCCTTGCTATCTTGACTCCTTTCAAAGAAGGAGTGAAAGAGGAGAGTCCATATAGAAATAATGAGGTGCGAGAATATCACGGGTGGAATTGGGAAAAGGGGACAAAGTTCACAAAGATGATAGAAGGTTTTAAGGGATGAGGGAAGGAGGTACCTTTATCCTTCCCTCCCCCCATACAAGGGTTTAAATAGGACACTTGATGAGCACATGGATAGAATAAGAGGAGGGAGGGTGAGTATATGAAGGGAAAAAAGGAAAGAAGAAATGTAGTTGTGGCGATGATTTTGCTGAAGGAAATTGAAGTGTGTGTATATATATATATATATATATATATATATATATATATATATATATATATATATATATATATATATATATATATATATATATATATATATATATATATATATATATATATATATATATATATATATATATATATATATATATATAATGTGTGTATGTGTGGCCACAAAGGTGGTGTGAGGGGGTGTTTTTTGTGTTTTTTTCCCCCCCCCCCTTTTCCCTTTTCAGTTATTTTATGGGATCTCACTAATAAAATCTATATGGTTTACTCTATGGTAAAGGGAACAGGAGAAAGGGAGGAGGAATGGGGGTCTTTTTTTTCTTCTTGGAATGTTTTTGTGGGTTGTTTTTCTGTGTTAATGTATAAAGCAACAGTGGTGAAATACTGGATGTACAAAATAAATGAAAAGTTATAAGCAGGGAATGGAATATATTAAAATTTGTGTAGAAATGAATATGTTTGGATAAAATACAAATTTTTTTTTTATAATAAAAGTCCTTACAGGATATCTCCAACTTACAAGCCGACCTCAATGCATTGTTTAATTGCATCATACATACTATGGGGGGGGGGGTACAACTAGGGGAATCCATAGTGGAGAAGGATCTGGGGGTTTTGGTAGATCATAAGCTCAACAATAGCAGTGCAATGCCAAGCTGCGGTTTCCAAAGCGAGCAAAGTGCTTTCTTGTAAAGAGAGGTATGGGCTCCAGAAGAAACACATCATTTTGCCGCTGTACAAATTAGTAAGACCTCATCTGGAATATGCAGTTCAGTTTTGGGCACCAGTTCTCAAAAAGGATATCAGGGGAACTGCAGAAAGTGCAGAGAAGGGCAACCAAACTGATGAGGCATGGAGGAACTAAATTTATTCTCTTGAGAAGAGATTAAGGGGAGATATAATCAACATATACAAATCATAAATTTGTCCATATAGTGAACTCGGTGTTGAGTTAGTCACTTTAAGGTCATCACAGAGGACAAGGGGGCACTCCTTATGCCTAGAAGAAAAATAGGATTTTTATAACAGCTTACCTGTAAAATCCTTTTCTTGGAGTACATCATGGGACACAGAGCACCATAGTAATCACTATATGGTATATAGGCACCTTCAGGTGATGGACACTGGTATACCCAATACAGGAAGTTCACTCCCTATATAACCCCTCCTCCTTCCAGGAGTACCTCAGTTTTTGTAGCAAAGCAATATATCAAAACCCAAAAGAGGGGAGGGACCTCTGTGTCCCATGATGTACTCCAAGAAAAGGATTTTACAGGCAAGTTGTTATAAAAATCCTATTTTCTTTATCGTACATCATGGGACATGGAGCACCATAGTAATTACCATGTGGGACGTCCTATAGCAATGCTATTTGAGGGGAGGGAGAGACAACCCGTAGGGCACCCCCAGACTTGAGGACTTATACTGCTGCCTGCAGCACACTTCGCCCAAAGGCGATATCAGGCGGTTGTAAGAAGGCACGAGGATAAAACTTGGTGAATGTATGTACTGAAGACCAGGTTGCGGCCTTACAGATCTGAGCCATGGAGGCCTGGTGACGCACTGCCCAAGAAGCACTAACCACCCTGGTAGAGTGCACTTTGACGTGAAAATGTGGAATCCTACCCTTTAAATCATAAGTCTGAATTATAACCTACCAAATCCACTTAGCGACAGTGGATTTTAAACGCTGCCTGTCCCTTCTTAAGACCTTCGGGCAGAACAAATAAGACATCAGTCTTCCGAATCTGAGCAGTCGTCTTAAAATAGACTTTGACTGCTCTCACCACAGCAAGACAATGTAGTGACTTTTCTTCCCTGGAACATGATTTTGGCAAAAAACGAGTGCAGGACAATATCTTGGTTCAGGTGAAAACCTGAGACCACTTTTGGCAAAAAATCTGGACGAGGGCGCAACACCACTCTGTCCTCATAAATAATCAAGTATAGCTCTTTACAAGAAAGAGCAGCCAAATTCCAAAACCCTCCTTGCTGAGGATATAGCAACCAAGGACACCAACTTCCTTGTCAGAAGGACTAAGGGAATATGTTGTATCGGTTTAAATGGCTGTTTTTGTAACACTGACAAAACTAAGTTCAAGTCCCAAGGGTTCAAAGGTGATCTAACTGGGGGATTAATCCGCACCACCCCTTGCTTAAAACCCCATACTAAAGAATGTGTAGTAAGCGGTCTTTGAAATAAGACCGATAAGGCTGAGACTTGGCCCTTAATAGTACTTAAGGCCAACTTTATCTCTACCCCTAATTGTAGAACGGCAAGAATTTTGCCTATGGTATATTTCCGAGGGTGCCAATCCTTGGATTCACACCAGGAAAGATAAGCCCTCCAGACTCTATAATATTATAGTTCTGGAAGCTGGCTTCCCTGCATTAATCAAGGTAGAGATAACTGACCGGGAAAGCCCACCATTCTTCAGAATGTGGGTTTCAATAGCCAAGTCGTTAAATTTAGCGTTCGCAGGGTAGGATGGAATAATCGGCCCCTGTGAGAGAGTAGGTCTGGCTGTAGTGGAGGGGACCATGGATCCTCCACTGCCATCTTTACAATTTCTGCATACCATGGTCTGATGGGACATGCTGGTGCTACCAGAATTACCGGCTTTCTTTGCAGCTTAATCCTGCAAAGAAGTCGAGGTAACAACTGAAAGCGGGGTTCCACCCAAATTTTGAATAATATCTGTATGTATTCTCTTCCTTGCCTAGATGCTGACATGCCGTTTAAAAAAAATTAAATCGCCGTAATTACCTTTTATTTTTCTATTCTTTGCACTTCCTGGTTCTCCTCCCGTGGGAGTAGGCGTGTTTCTAGCCTCTCCCAGACTCCTGGGAGCTAGTCTCAGGCTTCCCAGGATGCCACTGAGCATGTGTGGGAACGAGCAGTGAATGCTGGGAGCACAGCATTCACCACATCCAGGAAATAAATGCTTGTGGGCTTCAAATGCCCACAATGAAGATGGAAACCGCCTGCAGTGAATAATATAAGTTATTCTTTCCGATGAAATCTGACACAATATGTGAGTATGTAATGCTGAGAAGAAAAGTTTGTGAATGAACTCAAAAAAAAAAAAGATAGATAGGTGGACCCCCGCTTGAATAGGGGGATATACATAGATCAGTGAGAACTAATCCCACGGGGTCACCAACGCATCTGTTCCACATACGAGTGGATCCCTTGTCCTGGCCACAAAGTTGACTAACTTCATGTTGAATCTGGACGCTAGAAGAGCTACGTCCGGAGTCCCCCATCTTTGGCAAACAGCCTGAAAAATGTTGGGGTGAAGGGACCATTCCCCCGGAAATAACTGGTGGCGACTCAGGTAGTCCACCTGCCGATTCTCTACTCCTGGAATGAAGACTGCCGATAGGCACGGAACATTTCTATCTGCCCAAGTTAGAATATGGTTCAACTCTCTCTGCGCTGAGAGACAAATTGGTGCCCCCTTGGTGATTGATATAGGCCACGACTGTGGCATTGTCGGATTGGATCCTTACAGGACAATCCCGTAACCTGAAAGTCCAGGCCTTCAGAGCCAGACACACTGCCCGAATCTCTAGGATATTGATGGGTAAGGCTCCTTCGGTTCTTGACCACTGTCCCTGGATAGTTGTCTTCTCTAGTACTGCTCCCCAGCCTAAAAGGCTGGCGTCTGTTACCACTTTCCAGATAACTGGTCTGAAGGATTTTCCTTTCAGCAGATTCTGGGTTAGTAACCACCAACTGAGGCTTTGGGACACCCTTGGGGACAGTCACATTGGCAAGTCCAAAGCTTGGATCATTTTGTTCCAAGCAGACAGGATAGTGTTTTGCAACAGTCTCAGATGAACTGGGCATAGGGAAGCACTTCGAATGAAGCCACCATCTTTCCCAACAACCTCATGCGAAGGCGAATGGAGGGATCTCCTTTCGACCTGACCATCCACACCAGCTCTCTCTTGGAGTTGATTTGGAGTTGGAGTTGATTTTTGCCTGAGGCAAGAACACCTTTTTCTGGGCTGTATCTATGATCAGACCCAAATACCCCAGCTTTTTTAGAGGTTTTAAGGAAGACTTCTCTAGGTTGAGAATCCAACCCAGACTTTCCAGGTAACTGGTTGTAATGAGTGTACTTTGCTCCAAACGAGCCACCGATTGGTCCATTAGCAATAGATCGTCTAGGTACGCTACGACTGTTATGCCCTGTGCCCTTAACCTGGTTAGAGGTGGGGCCAGCACTTTTGTGAACATCCAGGGTGCTGTAGCTAGCCTGAAGGGCAAGGCTACAAAACTTAAAATGCTGCTGTTCTACTTCGAACCGCAAAAACCTTTGGTGAGCGGGAAATATAGGGACATGCAGATATGCAACCCTGATGTCAATAGATGCCAGAAGTTCTCCTCCTTGTAGGATAGAAACTACTGACCTGATCGACTCCATTCAAAAGGAGAGGATCTTCAGGAACTGATTTAGATTCTTTAGATCTAGAATGGGTCTGACATCTGTTTGGTTTTGGTACGGTAAAGAGGTTAGAATAAAACCCCAAACCTTGCTCTTCTGTGGGGATCTGTATGATCACCCCCTGAGCCAGTAAATCGGTCTAATGCCCGAAACAGAGAATGCCTTTTTCCTTGGATCTTTGGGAATGTTTGATCTCAGAAAACGAGACAGTGGAAACTCCCAAAATTCTAGTTTGTATCCTAGAGACACTGTGGAGATGACCCATCTGTCCTGAATTTCCTCTTAGCAGACTTCTGAATATTGCAGCTTCATAATGAGGCTTTAGTATTCCGCTTTGCAGATTTCCGGCCCCAGGTCTTCTTCTGTGCCTGGGCCTGACCCTGAGGCTTTCCTCTAGAGTCTGACGGTGGAGGCTGTCGCCACTGCCTAGAGGCGGATGCCCCTGGCGAAGGGGAAAGAGTCAGTTTAAATGAAGGACGTTTATACTTTCTTTTGACTGGCAAAAAAAAAAAAAAAAAAAAAAACACACCACATACTCTTCCCACTAGAAATGGTTTGGATGCATTTGTCCAAATCCTCCCCAAATAGTCAATCCCCATAAAAAGGGAAACTAGTCAGAAGTCTTTTGCAAGGTGCTTCGGCTGACCAATTTTTTTAACAACAGGGTTTTACGCATGTGTACTAGCACAAGCGCAAGGCGGGACGCCTGGTGAATATAATCTATGGCTAAACATAGCGCCCTTGGTAGTTCAGCCAAATCGCGGGCCTGTTGTGCAGGGACCTCCTTAAGGGCCTGTCTAAACTGGTTCTTTAGGGACTGACAGATGCCTATTGCAGCAACTGCAGGCTGAGTAACCACACCTGCCAAAGAAAAAAAAAAAAAAGGGCATTTTAAAACAGATCTTTAAGCATTTGTGCATTGTCCACTGGGCAAGTTAGACTATTATTCACACTGGAAATCGCAGCGGGTACATTCCATCTTTTGGTGAATTTCTCCTCATGGGATAGAGTGCTGTGAATCTCTTTGGAGGGAGAAAATGCTTATCCGGGTGATTCCATTCAGTATAAATAAGCTTTTCAAGTAATGCATGTACAGGAAACTCATGAAAAGGCTGTGAAGGTTTTAAAAGGAACCTAAAGAAGAAACAGAACTTTCAGCTGACTCTGCTAGGGGTAGCTTGAAAGAAGCACGAACCATCTCTGTAAGAGATTGTACCAGCAATTTCTCAGATTGCAAGGCTGAAAAAAGTTAATCTACCATTGTTTCCTCCACAGAGAAGTAAATGATTTGCCTTTCTTCCTGATCGCCTGAGGGTACCACCTCATCCTCTACCCAATGTTCCCTTGGTAAGGGGTCTGAGGTAGGGGAGGGGGATCTAACACGCTTCCTAGCCTTTTGGATGGAGGATAGGATTAAAGTCGCTAATCTTCCTTCTAGGACCAGCAGGACGGAGGAAAACACATCTTAAGTCACATATACAGGGGCTGAAATGTGAGTAGCAGCTGCACCACCAGTTGGTCCCAATGACTCACCCTGGCTTGCCATATCTGGTATCTCAGGTGAGGAAGACAGTGTGAAGGCAGGACTGGAGTTCCCAGCGCCTGGGGGTGGAATTTTTGGTCCCTTTGTGGTGTCTTTTTTAGGAGCCATAGTGCTGCGCACAAAGCAGAGGCACTAAGTAAATGCCCAACTCGCTGAGCAAATAGTCTAGCAAACAGACAATGCAAATAAAGTTCAGCTTTAGTATTGTTGTAAATGTTATTGCCTGTACCGGAAATGCCTGCATCAACCTTACGTGCCCCTAGCGCTCTTATGCCCTGTGCGTCAGACTGCAGCTTTAGCTGTGAGCGTCTGTCTCTTGTCCTCAGCACCTGCGCTGTGTGCTCCTCGTGGACTTACGTCCCACACACAGCACTGTGCCTTTAAGCCACGCCCCCTCCATCAATTACACACATCCCCCACCTCTGTATAACTAGCCCTAGTTATACGGCATTCAATACGCTCTTTGAGCGAGGGGGGAGGGAGGGCTGGGAGGCGGGAAGTTTGAAAAACTTCTGTTGGGGGAAAGAAAAGAAAAAAACTCAAATATATGAAAGCCACCACCGCCCGCCTCCCCCTCCTACTGCTGTACCTCCCTCCCCCCGGGGAGCCATGTACTAAGGTATGCATTTACTCCCTCTAGTGGAGACTTTAGGCATTACAACATTATATTCATGGAAGAAAAAAAAAAAAAAAAAAAAAGGGAGCATACGGTAGGTGGACTTACAGTTCCTAGGCTTTCTCCTTTACCTTTTCCTCGCTGCAGGATACTACTGTAACAGACAGATCCAAACTTCACCCATCACGGCAGACTGCGTTAGCAAACCATCAAGGACCCGGTCCCCATTATAGGGGTACCGCTCCCTTGGACCTGTACCAGCACCCCGCCAGGCAAAAACTTTAGGTAATGTAGCATGACCAAAAAGTCCTTGGTCCCGGGGTCCAGCCCTACAAAGAGGCGTTACAGGCAAAACCTCCTTCTTATGCGAGGCCCGGGTACCATCCACCTTGGCCTCAGTGGCACTTTGGATGGATCTGGTCTATGGAGGCTGTTTAAATCCAGCAGGGATCCCTCCAGCTTTGGAGCTCTTCAGAGCACATCTTCACTCGTGACCAACACCTTAGACACTGGCGAAAAAACTGAGGTACTCCTGGAAGGAGGAGGGGTTATATAGGGAGTGAACTTCCTGTATTGGGTATACCAGTGTCCATCACCTGAAGGTGCCTATATACACACCACATAGTGATTACTATAGTGCCCTGGTATCCCATGATGTACGATAAAGAAGAGAGGAGTTCATCTCCAAATACAGAAAGGTTTCTTCACAGTAAGAGCTGTGAAAATGTGAAATGGACTCCCTTCCAGAGGTGGTACTGGCCAGCTCAGTAGATTGCTTTAACCGCCCGTCGCAGTTTTAGGTCGCTGCTTTAGAGGAATATCGTTATGGCAGCAGCTAGCTGCCATAACCCCGGTATCCTCTTCTTCAGTGGGCGGTCTGCTTTCAGATAAAAGTGTTCTCTGCGGAGGATTTGCAGCGGCCCTCTACCACCGCGCTCTGGTGCCCTTCGCCACTTACCGAAGCAGTCGTAGTGGTGGAGGCTATTGCGTCCTCTTGCTGGCCTTGGAATGGAGACAAGTGAGGGGGAAGATGGCCCCCATCCGTCTCCATATCATTGCAGGGCGGAAGCAACGTCAAAATGTTCCTAAAGCGACTTTTTTTTTTTATTGCATTTTAGTGTAGTGTAAATATGAGATCTGAGGTCATCTTGACCCCTTATTTCATATTTAAGAGGTCCTGTCATGCTTTTTTTTCTATTACAAGGGATGTTTACATTCCTTGTAATAAAAAAAAAAAAAAAAGTCACTTTTTCTAAGAACAGTGAAAAAAATAAATAAATAAAATTGGGCCAACTTTACTGTGGTCTTATTTTTTAATTCAAAAAAGTATTTTTTTGCAGTGGAACAACATCTTTACAGAGGTCTCCAATTTACAAGCCGACCTCAATGCACTGTCTAATTGGGCGACTATGTGGCAAATGAGGTTTAATGTTGATAAATGTAAAGTTATCCACTTGGGGGCTAAGAATATGCATGCATCATACATACTAGGGGGAATCAATGGTGGAGAAGGATCTGGGGGTTTTGGTAGATCATAAGATCAATAATAGCATGCAATGCCAAGCTGCGGTTTCCAAAGCGAGCAAAGTCATTTCGTATAGATAGAGAGAGATCATTTTGCCCCTGTACAAATCATTAGCAAGGCCTCATCTGGAATATGCTGTTCAGTTTTGGGCACCAGTTCTCAAAAAAGCTATATATCGGGGAACTGGAGAAAGTGCAGAGACTATGAGGAAAGATTAGAGGAACTGAATGTATTCACTCTTGAGAAGAGGAGATTAAGGGGGATATGATCACCATGTATAAAATATATATAAAGGGGTCCATATAGTGAACTTGGAGTTGTTATTCACTTTACGGTCAACACTGAGGACAAGGGGGGCACACTTTACGTCTAGAGGAAAAGAGATTTCATCTCCAAATATAAAAAGGTTTCTTCACAGTACGAGCTGTGAAAATGACTCCCTCCTAAGGTGGTTCTGGCCAGCTGAGTAGATTGCTTTAAAAAAGGCCTGGATTCTTTCCTAAATGTACATAATATAACTAGATACTAACCTTTATAGGTAAAGTTGATCCAGGGAAAATCCAATTGCCTCTCTGGGATCAGGAATTAATTTTTTCCCCTGCTGTAGCAAATTGGATCATGCGTTGCTGGGGTTTTTAGCCTTCCTCTGGATATAGGATTGCGTATATGGGTTTGTATGATTTGTTTTTATTTATTTCTTTTTTAATGGTTGAACTGGATGGACTTGTATCTTTTTTCAACCTGACTTTTGGCAAGTTTTTTTTTAAGTTGAATTTTTTTGTTTTGGATAATGGTTTTTTTTTTTTTTTTTTTTTTAACACACACACACACACACACACACACACACACACACATCAGAATTGTTTATACCAGTGAATTTCATCTTCATCTTGCTATAGGCCAGGTGGGAACTGGTTAAAGCAGTATTAAACTTCAAACCAAACATTTAACATATTGCAGTTACCATTCCTTAGGTCTGATCTGGCCACTAACACTTTGGGTGTCCACACTCTGGATGAAGGAGAAACAGACACCTTTGGCCAGCTGCACCCATTGTTAATCTGCAAGGGGTGGGGGTTGTTAGATGCACTACCAGATTTAAATACACTAACAAATTGAAGCCAAACTCCAGCTTGCACGTTTAAGCAGTTACAGCAACAGTTTTTTTTTTTTTGGAATTAAAGTTTTACATGAATAAAAGCTGATCATGTTAAGCACCCCTGTCAGTGGTAAACGGTTTGTCTCAACCAACTAACTGCTACATCTGCAGGACAGCTTGTTCTGTTTAAAAACCAACAGACTTACTGGCTGCATCGCCAGGTGAAAACAAAAAGAAAGAAGAAAGAAGAAAGAAGAAGGCCGAAGAAGAAAGAAGAAAGAAGAAGGCCGAAGAAGAAAGAAGAAAGAAGAAGGCCGAAGAAGAAAGAAGAAAGAAGAAAGCCGAAGAAGAAAGAAGAAAGAAGAAGGCCGAAGAAGAAAGAAGAAAGAAGAAGGCCGAAGAAAGAAAGAAGAAGGCCGAAGAAAGAAAGAAGAAGGCCGAAGAAAGAAAGAAGAAAAGAAAGAAAGAAAGAAAGAAAGAAAGAAAGAAAGAAAGAAAGAGAAAGAAAGAAAGAAAAAAGAAGAAAGAAAGAAAGAAAGAAAGAAAGAAAGAAAGAAAGAAAGAAAGAAAGAAAGAAAGAAAGAAAGAAAGAAAGAAAGAAAGAAAGCCGAAGAAGAAAGAAGAAAGAAGAATTGGCAACCTGCATAATAAAGTTTTAATTTATTTTAGGATTATCATCACTAATGAACGCAGAATTAAAAGACACAGATACTTACCTCTATTCCAACTGCCTGACACCCGCAAGGTCCCTCACTGACGCCGGCATCTTCTCTCTGGCTTATTCCGGGTGTCGGTCTTCAGCCAGCTCGATTGGCGTAGGATGACGTCACTTTGGCACACACACAGGAGTGTAGTAATCCCAACACGCACAGCTCAGTGTACATTCCACAGGGGATTGCAAATAGGCAGGTAAGTGCATTTTAGTGCAGAAGAGACATATTGGGGGTTATTTACGAAAGGCAACTCCACTTTGCACTACAAGTGTAAACTGCAAATCTGAGGGGTAGATCTGAAATGAGGGGGAAGCTCTGCCGATTTTATCATCCAATGATGTGCAAGCTAAAATGCTGAGTTTTTTTTCCTTGCATGTCCCTCGGATCTACAGCGACTGTACTTCAAAGTGCACTTTCAGTGCAATTTCAAGAGCACTTTGCACTTGTAGTGCAAAAGGGATTTGCCTTTCGTAAATAACCCCCTATGTCCCTTCTGCAAGGGAAAGTCTGCCAGTTTACAATTTAATATTTTGCCTTTAGTCCCACTTTAAAATGGTTGCCTTTGGTATGCTAAAAGTGTTGGTTAGCCCTCATGTCTATTCTTGCTTTGTATGGCAATGAAAAACCCATCTACTTACCAGGGAGCATAAAATTCCAAAAGTACAGTGTCTTTATCGGCAACAAAACTATCAAAGTTTTCATCTGTTAAAGCTATTACATCGCTTTCCTCAACTTCACTCTCATCTGTAGGAATTTCTGGGGAAAAAAAATAAACAAACACACCACAGACAAAGTCATTACCATATCAGATCTCAGGTCAACAAACACCTTTTGATTTTTGTTGCATTTTTTTTTTCTGATGCATTTAACAGCTGCATTCACACCTGGGAATTTCATGAACATGGGAAAAAAAAAAAAAAAAAGTTGTTTTCCAATAGTCTTTCAGGACAGCACCCAAGAGGTTATGGCTCCTCCAACAGAAAACACCTCATCATTCCAAGCTTTAAAGTGTTTAAGCCTTTTTATGAAAAGCTGCCAGCCGACTCACATGACTCACAGCAGCTTTGCAGCTCTGATACAAAGCTACTGCAGGAGAGACCGTGATCTTCCCAGCTTACGTCAGCTGGGAAGATCACGTGGCCGCTCGGCTTCTACTGCAGAAGCCCTGTCTAGGAGCTGTAATGCATATGTGAGCCACGTGACTGGCCTGAAGACAGCTCAGCATCGGTACAGTTGCGCAAGAATTGGCTCGTGGTGACAACTGTCCACTGGTATATATGAATTGCAATCCGTACTTTTTTTTTTTTTTTTTCTTTTTATAAAAGGTGGAAGTTGTAAATTGAGCGAAATACTGTTATATTGAGATGCAGAAAGTTAATATTGGACTTATAAAGCAATCAGTGTAGCGCTGGACATAAAAGTGTAACTGGTGATTAGAAATTGGTGCACAATCTCTGATAATGCTAGGGTGTAATGCCGAATAAACAATGTAAATACACCAAAAATAATCATCTAAAGCTTATATCTATACAATACATAGTGATATTCCTTTTAAATATGGGACCATGCCAGAAATAGGTATGTGTGAAAAGAATAATAAAAGTGAAAAATAAAATAAAAAGTTCAAAAAAGTGTCCCAAATAACAATGTGTAAAATCCAAAAGAGATCCGGAGGAAGATATATTGCAGGATTCGGGAATATTCGATCCACCTCCCGTGCAGCCCACCACCAAATGGTAAAGATGAAGGCTTACCAGAAAGCCTGCGACCGCCCTTACTCAGGGGGGTCAGAACAAGCTTAGTTGTGGAAATGTCCAGGGATGATGGAGCCTCCGAGTCCTCTCTCACTACATCGGGCAGGCAGCCCACAGCAACGGGAACCCCGAAGAAGAAGTTCACAAGAATTCCCTCAATGTTTCTTCTCGGAAAAGGTCAGATATAAATGAGCATCTAGCATGGGTTGACTGCATGGACTGCGTGGAGTCCATGCAGTCAACCCATGCTAGATGCTCATTTATATCTGACCTTTTCCGAGAAGAAACATTGAGGGAATTCTTGTGAACTTCTTCTTCGGGGTTCCCGTTGCTGTGGGCTGCCTGCCCGATGTAGTGAGAGAGGACTCGGAGGCTCCATCATCCCTGGACATTTCCACAACTAAGCTTGTTCTGACCCCCCTGAGTAAGGGCGGTCGCAGGCTTTCTGGTAAGCCTTCATCTTTACCATTTGGTGGTGGGCTGCACGGGAGGTGGATCGAATATTCCCGAATCCTGCAATATATCTTCCTCCGGATCTCTTTTGGATTTTACACATTGTTATTTGGGACACTTTTTTGAACTTTTTATTTTATTTTTCACTTTTATTATTCTTTTCACACATACCTATTTCTGGCATGGTCCCATATTTAAAAGGAATATCACTATGTATTGTATAGATATAAGCTTTAGATGATTATTTTTGGTGTATTTACATTGTTTATTCGGCATTACACCCTAGCATTATCAGAGATTGTGCACCAATTTCTAATCACCAGTTACACTTTTATGTCCAGCGCTACACTGATTGCTGTATATTTGATCTTTGCCTTATATCGAGGTTATAGTGTTTAGCAGCAGGATTTTACTCAATCTTTGTCACTTACGATTCATTTATTTTTCACATCTTCACATTTATGCACGTAGCGCGGTTCCTTATTTATTTATAGTTTTAATATTGGACTGACTTGCCTCAAATTCAGCCTCTAGTATTATCATTGAGATGTTCCATGAAACATTCAAGTAGGAGGGATGGTACCTGAGATGAACTTGAAATGTTTCATGGAACATCTCAATGATAAATACTAGGGGCATCCATCTGAATTTTGAGGCAAGTCAGTCTGGACCTCAATATAAAAAACAGTATGTCGAGATTTACAACTTCCACCTTTTTTAAAAGTACGGAGATTATATATATATATATATATATATATATATATATATATATATATATATATATATATATATATATATATATATATATATATATATATATATATATATATATATATATATATATATATATATATATATATATATACATACACACACACACACACACACACATACATACACACACACACACACACACACACACACACACACACACACACACACTTTGCTTGGGATGATGTAGGTTTTATTTATTATTTTTACTGTATATGTTTTTGTCCTCCTGGACGTTACTCCATCACGCCCACAGTTCTGAGCCAGATTGGTGCAGTGTAGCATTTGTGGGGACCAAGGTTGCTTGTAGGTATATGTCTGGACATAGGTATTTTTAGCAATATCTTTGTTTTTAGTTCTTATGTTTTGTCATTTTTAATTTTAGGCTATTTTCAATTAAAAATTTTTTTTGCATGGCAGACTTGATGTCATGCTGGTTCTCCATGCATTGTGCTTGAGGTTCCGGTCTGACTCGCATCGAGGCTTGGTTCTATTTGGCTTTGTATATAACGCGATGCGTCAGAGCGTCGCCTGTGTCCCAGACGTCACTATTTGACGAAACGTACGTTGGGAGGAGCCGACATCATCGCGTGCAGGTGTCTAAGTGGACGGGTGTTTTGCACAGCCGGACGGTTATTTTGCTACTTTTAAACTTTCACATTGTAAGTGTAATTTTTATTACTATAATAAATGAGGTCTTATCGGAATTATGCTATGGTGAATTCCTCTTTCATTCTGGGCAATATCCTGCCATCTTGTGGGAACCTTCCCGATCGGGGTATCCATACCGTTTTGCTGGCTACATGCCTTGGAGCATTTAGAGGCATCGGTTCATATGTCTGGATAAAGGCCCTGACTGGGTATTTGGTCACAAGCTTATCTAGCTTGCCATATGGTAAGCGTGCATTTAATGTGGTGTTCACATTCTGGTTGCGGTGGAGGAATCGTCACCTTTTATATAGATTTGTTTCACGGATTTAGGTTGTGATTGAATTCACAGTAGAAGTGTTCTACCTTATACCAGATTATAAACTTTTTTGGTTTATATTTATATACACTTTGGACTCATATTTTTTTCACGGATAATTGATCTTGGGTGTATTCATATTTATTCTTATTTGTTAATACCTATAATAGTATTTAAATATTAAAGCAGAAGACACAGCAATTGCAGCCGTCGCTAGAACAGAGACAGCTCCGCTCCCAGGGAAGCATGGCGGATAGCCCCGCCCACTCCTTCTCAAATCCTGTTCCAGCAGCACAGCGCGCCAAACCTCCAGCAGTGAAGATGGCGCAACAAGGCAGTTCTACACCACGGGGGGGGGGCCCAGAGGATTCTTCTCTCATGCCACAGGACATTGAGGTGGACACGGCAGCCATAACAGGTCCGATCCTGGAAGCCATTGCGGCATCAAAGTCGGAACTCATGGAGTGCATTGACCTCCTGGCGTCGGAATGCAACCTCATCAAGATCAGAGGCAGACTGACCACTGCGGGGGACCGTATTTCGGAGGTGGAGGATGCCTCACAACTGGCGGAACTAAAGGAGATGGTGAGATCACTGCAACATAGGGCAGATGACGCTGAGGACCACCAGAGAAGAAATAATGTGAGATTGGTGGGGTTGCCGGAGTGGGCTGAGGGGACTGCCACAAATACATTTGCAGAACAGTTTTTTAAATCCCTGCTGGCATTAGGTGACCTACCTCCCACATATGTTGCTGAAAGAGGGCACAGGGTTCCAACGGCAGCTAGGCCCTCAGGCGTCCCACCACGGCTATTCCTTGTCAGGTTCCTTAATTACAGGGATCGAGACAGGTTACTGGCGGAGGCATGGAAACATAAGGAGCTAAAGTTTGAAAATGCCCTTATTATGCTGTTCAGGGAACGTGAGCTAAAAATACAGCATGCTGTACCCCAGTCGGCTCCGTGTGCAATACAAAAAGGTACTGTGAAATTCTTTGAAACCCCGCAAGATGCTTGCAACTGGCTAGACCAAAACCCATGAAATACCATTATTCCTTTGAGGGGAGTTTTTTGTGATTTGTTCCACTGTTCCGTTTCTTCTCCTGTTTATCTTGTCCATTTTTTTTTTCCCCCCTTTTCTGGATGGGTTAAGGACTAATAACAGGCCCTCCTGTGTGACCGGTGGACTGAGACCCCTGTATCTACTCCTTAATGATTCCCCCCCATACAACTAAGGAACTGCATCTGAGAAACGCCTGCACACAGAGGGGGGACGCTTACTATGGTTTGAGCACTGCAACATGGTGAGTCATTTATTGCTATCTGCAGCTATCATTATAGGACAACTTCTGGTTACATGGCCAATCAGCTGTACTTTCACATACATGGACTGAGCATGGAGTCTCGTACGGAAGACACAAACTTTTTTTCTTCCAATGCCGAACTGTCTACACTTCAGGTTGAAATCTTTTAGGTTTTTTTGTTACAGGGCTCAATCTGCATACCGGACAATTTTTGTTTTAGTTTTTTTTGTTAAATTAGTAGTTACTGATATAACAGCAGGGGGGGGGGGGGGGATTGACCAAGGCCATATGCTATTTATGCACCAATAATGCCTAGAGCATACATGTCTCCGATAAACAGGTTTTTTCCACTATTATGATGGATAGCAGGATAAAGATATTGCCATGGAATGTGAGGGGACTAAAAACATTAAATTTAAGAGGGCAGCAGTGTTCCAATACCTGAGACGGGTGAAGCCACACACCGCCATCCTTCAAGAGACCTACCTGGAGGGTAGTAAAATTTTGAGTTTGAGGAATTTGTACAAGCCCCCGTACTCGCCTATTCCATCCTATAATTTCATTGAGTTGGAGGAGTTATATTATTAATAATAATAATAATAATAATAATAATAAACAGTGGGGACGGAAAGTATTCAGACCCCCTTACATTTTACACTCTGTTATATTGCAGCCATTTGCTAAAATCATTTAAGTTAATTTTTTTCCTCATTGATGTACACACAGCACCCCATATTGACAGAAAAAACACAGAATTGTTGACATTTTTGCAGATTTATTAAAAAAGAAAAACTGAAATATCACATGGTCCTAAGTATTCAGACCCTTTGCTCAGTATTTAGTAGAAGCACCCTTTTGATCTAATACAGCCACAAGTCTTTTTGGGAAAGATGCAACAAGTTTTTCACACCTGGATTTGGGGATCCTCTGCCATTCCTCCTTGCAGATCCTCTCCAGTTCTGTCAGGTTGGATGGTAAACATTGGTGGACAGCCATTTTTAGGTCTCTCCAGAGATGCTCAATTTGGTTTAAGTCAGGGCTCTGGCTGGGCCATTCAAGAACAGTCACGGAGTTGTTGTGAAGCCACTCCTTCGTTATTTTAGCTGTGTGCTTAGGGTCATTGTCTTGTTGGAAGGAAAACCTTTGGCCCAGTCTGAGGTCCTGAGCACTCTGGAGAAGGTTTTCATCCAGGATATCCCTGTAATTGGCCGCATTCTTCTTTCCCTTGATTGCAACCAGTCGTCCTGTCCCTGCAGCTGAAAAACACCCCCACAGCATGATGCTGCCACCACCATGCTTCACTGTTAGGACTGTATTGGACAGGTGATGAGCAATGCCTGGTTTTCTCCACACATACCGCTTAGAATTAAGGCCAAAAAGTTCTATCTTGGTCTCATCAGACCAAAGAATCTTATTTCTCACCATCTTGGAGTCCTTCAGGTGTTTTTTAGCAAACTTCATGCGGGCTTTCATGTGTCTTGCACTGAGGAGAGGCTTCCGGCAGGCCATTCTGCCATAAAGCCCCAACTGGTAGAGGGCTGCAGTGATGGTTGACTTCCTACAATTTTCTCCCATCTCCCGACTGCATCTCTGGAGCTCAGCCACAGTGATCTTTGGGTTCTTCTTTACCTCTCTCACCATGGCTCTTCTCCCCCGATAGCTCAGTTTGGCCAGACAGCCAGCTCTAGGAAGGGTTCTGGTCATCCCAAACGTCTTCCATTTAAGGATTATGGAGGCCACTGTGCTCTTAGGAACCTTAAGGGCAGCAGAATTTTTTTTGTAACCTTGGCCAGCTCTGTGCCTTGCCACAATTCTGTCTCTGAGCTCTTCAGGCAGTTCCTTTGACCTCACGATTCTCATTTGCTCAGACATGCACTGTGAGCTGTAAGGTCTTATATGGACAGGTGTGTGGCTTGCCTAATCAAGGCCAATCAGTATAATCAAACACAGCTGGACTCAAATGAAGGTGTAGAACCATCTCAAGGATGATCAGAAGAAATGGACAGCACCTGAATTAAATATATGAGTGTCACAGCAAAGGGTCTGAATACTTAGGACCATGTGATATTTTCAGTTTTTCTTTTTTTAATAAATCTGCAAAAATGTCAACAATTCTGTGTTTTTCTGTCAATATGGGGTGCTGTGTGTACATTAATGAGGGAAAAAAAAAAAATGAACTTAAATGATTTTAGCAAATGGTTGCAATATAACAAAGAGTGAAAAATTTAAGGGGGTCTGAATACTTTCCATCCCCACTGTGTATGTATATATATTTGCCGGACTCAATGATGGAAGCCTATATGATACTTCTGAAGCCAGGCAAGGACCCGCTGGAGTGCTCCTCTTATTGCCCTATAGCAGTGGTTCTCAACCTTTCTAGTGCTGTGACCCCTTGATAAAATTTCCCAAGTTGTGGGGACCCCAACAGTAAAATTATTTTCCTTATGTGGGTTGTCAGCACCCAAGTCCCTTCCACTCATACAGTATTAAAACCCCTTATGGTACATTTTAGGATGTACCACTCTTTGTTCTCCTTTCTTTCCCTTTTATCTGTCTCTATCCTAATTTCTTGTTTTTTTCCCCCCTCATCCTCCTCTCTAGCCAACTTTGTTCTCTTATCCTTTGCCCCCCCTCCCCCTTTTCTTCTCCCTTCCATGTATTCTCTATTTTTATTCATTCCCTTACTCCTTGGTGGGGGGGAATGGGATGAGTGTCAGTGCTGGGGGGAGTTCTGATCAGCCAACTTAGGTGCTCTTGGTCAGGGTCATCTGCTGATCTGAGAACTGTAGAGGGAACTTGTAATGGCAACTATAATCACAGGTAGTGTTACTCACTGTGTCTCCGACTGGTGTCTCGTAGCAGTGACAAATATGCCGAAATCAGGAGATAGGGTCTCCTCCAGCCCATCCCACTTGACATTCCTCACCAGTCAGCTGACCTCTAGCCATGCCGTGAACTGAATGGGAGGCTGCGAAGAGGCTGAATGGTCGCCGCTGGCTCCAGGAACAGCCCAGCTGGACGGTCGCAAAAAGGCTGGGAGAGTGGTGCGGGCTTCAGGAACAGCCCAAGATTTGGTGACCCCCTGGCAAATCATCATTCAACCCCCGAGGGGGTCCCGACCCCAGGTTGAGAACCACTGCCCTATAGCGTTGCTCAATATGGATTTGAAGATCCTTGCTAAAGTGCTGGCATCAAGGTTGGCCAGGGTTATTTTGACACTGGTGGACATTGACCAGACAGGTTTCATGCCCGGCATGTCGAACCGAAGGAGATTATTCGCACATTTACAGCTAGAGACTGCAGCGTTTCCGGCCAAGGTCATTGTCTCTATAGACATTGAAAAAGCCTTTGACTCTGGACTGGCCATACATGCACAAGGTGTTGGAGGCCATGGGGTTCGGTCCTGGATTCCATCGTTGGGTCGCACTGCTATATAGTGCTCCAAGGACAGCAATTCGGCTGGGAATCATGGTTTGATTACTTCACGATAGGAAGGGGCACCAGACAGGGGTGTCCGCTCTCCCCTTTTCTATTCACCCCGATGATGGAGCCCATGGCCAGGGCACTTAGACAGTCTGAGATGGTGGGAGCAATTCAGGTAGGGAACATTAAAGAATGTTTAGCGCTATATGCCGATGACCTGCTTCTGTTCCTCAAAGATCCGGGGCCATCTCTCAGAGCTGCCTTATTGATCTTAGACAAGTTTGCCACCTTTTCGGGTCTGCAAGCGAATTGGAGCAAGTCATCAATCCTACCACTAGGTCCCAAGGCACGGAACCTATTAGATGACACACTACCATTACAGTGGGTCTCTTAAATTATATACCTCGGAGTTAAAATAACTGCCAATGTTCAGAACTATATGTCACTAAACCTCCTACCGCTCGTGACTAGACTTAAACAAAAGACCCATGCATGGAGAAGCCTACTCCTCTCCTTTTTGGTGCGGGTTAGCCTCATAAAAATGAAGTTTCTATCTGTAATATTGCATTTCCTACATCATTCTCCTCTATGGATACCCAAAACTTTTTTTTTTTTTTTTTTTTTTAAAAACACTGAACAGCACAATAGGATCTTTCGTATGCAAAAAAAAATAAAAAAAATAAAAAAATAAATAAATAAAAAATGGTGCTGCGCTAATCCTAGCAAAAACCCAAAACAAAAATTAACAAATCTCCTAGTGAACTGGATATCATATAAATATTAAGCAAATTATAAATAGTATATGATCACTCCTCTGTGGGAACAAATCACAAACAATAAGTAAAAGTGCAATGTGCCATCGTGGTCTGAAATAACAACTTTCAGTGAATATTCATAACCATATTGTAACTAAAGGTTAAAAAATGTGCAACAACCAATTAAGGGATTAATCCTCCCATAAATAGTGCAAATAAATCAATGCAACAATATATATTCCACTATGTGCTATACATGCAGCAAACATAAGGTGACTTGTGCTGTAAAAGTCCACGTGACTCCAAAAGCTTGAATTCACACAAGGTGCTAAGGTAAAGAAAACAGTCCTCCTCCAAAAAAAATATAATAAACGGACTCCTCAGCATGCATAGATGACAGTGAAGTGCTCCAATACATCAGAATAGTGCTCCTCTTCGTGTTCACACTCAGATTGGTAAGCAGTGGCCCCTTACCTTAGGGTAATGGGGTTACAGGAGGAGGGAGGAGGGAGGAGGGAGGAGAAGAAGAAGAAGAAGAAGACCCAATAGTGTAGTATTTAAGGCTAAAACTGGCTTTTATTAAAAAACACATAGGTACTCACAATATAGCAGTAAAAACGGGGCTGATATCCGACGAGTGGCGAGCTCGTCTGCCTCAGTCAGTAAGGTGCCTGTCCCATCCCGTGACTTCATCAGGGTCTTTCATATGGTCCCCGCAGTCACCTCACATAAATATCAAAGTTCTCCAGGAACCATGGGGACAGGGGCGACTGGCACTACCTGACTGGCAGAAATACTATCTGGCAGGCCAGAAGGTGTTTGCTAGGCGATGGCTGTTGGCGGATGATGGGGACTCTGCCATGGTTATGGAAGCGGCACACTTGGGGTCCTATGAGAGTTTGAGGCTGGCCCTCTACAGGGGTCCCAAATCCTGCTTGCCTTTAAACAGGTTCGATGAAAGCGACCATCAGGGCATGGGAAACTTCCACCACTTTGATGTCTCCTAGTTATTTGGGAGTTACGCCATTAGCCCCATTGTGGATGAACCTGAATCTCCCGCATTTTTACTCCCTCCCAGATCCCATGATATGGGCATGTGGGGGTGTTAAGGTGTTGAAAGACATTGCCATAGAGGGAGAGCTTTGTACAATTGACCAGTTGAAGGCCAGGCATAATTTGCCCAACTTCTTCTTCTTTCACTATTTGCAACTGCGCCACGCATTTCAATAGTCAAAGAATCGAGTATCTGCCATCAGCCCTAGAGACTCTCTTGACTGAAGAGGAACTGGTCAAGCCTTTATCAACAGTGTACAAATCTCTCTTCAAAAAACACCTCTGGGAATATCCAAAGGCAGGGAGCAGTGGAAGAAGGAAATCACTGATATACTGTACAAAAGGAGGACTGGGAGGATATGTGGGAACACCCCTTTAAATATTTAGTGTCTGCAAGGGACTGCCTAATTCACTTAAAGTTCCTCCATCACATTTTACACCTGCCAGGTTGTCCCGCATATATCCATCTGCCAACAGTCAGTGCTGGAGATGCTCCCACTCCCCAGCTGATTCGGAACATGTATTCTGGAGTTGCACACAGATTCAAGTTTTCTGGTCTGGTATTACAGAATGCCTTTCGGAGGTACTCAGCATCCTGGTCCCTATGACACCTACAGTCTGCCTGATAGGATTAGGTGGAGGAGGTAGTTCCATCCCGAGCGCACCGCACGCTACTGAATATTGGGCTGTTTTATGGTAGGAAGGCTATACTATTGAACTGGAAGAAACCAACTGAACCCACTCTGTCATATTGGAAAGGACTGGTTAATTCAGTCATACATCTATACAGAGCAATTTACAGGTCCAGAGGATGTGAGAAAAGGTTTAAAAAGGTCTGGCATGCTTGGCTGATGTGTATGTATGCATGCATATGAGGTTAAACAAAAACATTGAGTTGGTAAATTATGTTATTCGGTAATAAACAATCCCCATCAAGAGGCATATAAAATAGTTCCCATTTACATAGGTATGTAAATATCTGCTACGTGGGGGGCATGGTACGGATGTAACTAATCCTAAGGTGCACATCTCTATAACTGTAAAACTTTGGCAATTGGTTGGGTAGGGAGGTAAGGGAGTTAGATTGAATTATGTTAGTTCTTTTTTGATGGCCCTGCGTGACCAACCAATTGCCTACTGGGTTTGTGTTTTTGTATGTACTGAAAAAAAAAAAAAAAAAAAAAAAAAAAAAAAAAAAAAGGGGGGTGGGTTATTGCTGTCCTGAAAGACGATTGGAAAACAAGTTACCGGTAAGTTTAACTTGAATTTTCCCCAAAACATCTTTCAGGACAGCACCCGAGAGGATAATCGAGACTTACCCCATTTAGGATGGGACAACAGCCTGCAAGACTTTCCTTCCGAAAGCCTGATCCCTTGCCCTCAGGAGTTCTAACCTATAATGACAGGCAAAGGTCATCAGACTCGTCCATGTAGCTGCTTTACAGATCTGTTCGGGGCTCTTTCTGCCCAACTCACCGCCAAAGCTCTTGTAGAATGAGGCCGAATACCAACTGGACTCTCCTGGCCTGAAAGGGAATAAGCCCCTGATCGCCCTTCTCAACCATCTGGCAACTTGTCTTCCTTACTACCAGCATATGAAACAAATAATGCGGGCGAACGCCTAAAGTCCTTAGTGGACTCCAGGTAACTCAAGACTGCGCTCTTAACATCCAAGTTATGGATGTCTTCTTCCTTCTTTTCCGATGAATTAGAGCAAAACATAGGAAGTATCATCTCCTGAGCTAGATTTTGGACCAAAGCAACCTTCGGTAAAAAAAAATTAGGATCTGTCCAGAACGATTCAATCTGAAAAGAAAAAAAAAAAAAAAAAGGAAGAAGGGGCATGCAGAACAACCGATAAGTCCCACTTTGGACAGCTTCTGATCACTACCGGGACCGGGTGAGGGCCTTAAAGAATCTGATCACTAGGGGTGATGACGATATTGATTTTTCCAAAAATACCCCAAGCGTGGCAACCTGAACTTTGAGGGTACTGACTGCCAAGCCCTTCCTTCTTGCAGGAATTCCAGAATAAAAGAAATATATATTTTAAGGATTTGTTGGACGCAGGGCACCAGGAGTTGAAAACTTTCCATCCATTAGAATAAATAGCTCTGGTAACACTCTCTGCTAGATAGGAGGGTAGCAACCAAGTTATCCGAAAATCCCTTTTTCCCTTAAGAGCTGCTCTTCAGAAGCCAAGCTGTGAGCTTTACTACTTCCTGGTGAAGTAAGGGACCTTGTATCAGCAGGTCTTGTCTCAACAGAAGGTGTCAATAAGGGTTTCGAGTTGCATCTGGAGAAGGGATGAAAACCAAGCTCTCTTGTGCCAAAAGGGAGTGGATGAGGATTACTGTTGAATCCTCCGTCTGGATTTTCCTTATGACCTGGGGGATAAGCTGAAAAGGGGGAAAAGCATAACAGAGTTGAAAATTCCAGCTGTGCGCCAGAGCATCTAACCCCAGAGATGGCTCGGTTCTGTTCAGGGAGAGGATGGAGAGACACCTGTGCATTTTCCTGATTCGCGAAGAGATCCACTTTTGGCTGCCCCCATTTCTTCATAATCATATAGAAGATTTCCGGGTTCAATTACCACTCTGCCTCATACACCTGGATCTGCTGAAGAAGTCTGCTACCCTGTTAAAGTCCCTTTTAGATGGACCGCAGACAAGGATAGAATATGGAGCTCTGCCCATCTTAGAATACCTCCTGCTAGGCACTGAAGAGCTCTGCTTCTGGTGCCCCCTGTCTGTTTATGTAGACCACTGCTGTGGCATTGTCTTCCAGGACCTGTATATGAAGTCTGCGCACTTCGCTGGCAAGCATCAGTAAAGCCATGTCTATTGCTTTTAGTTCCCTCCAATTCGACTATCTTCCTGCTTCTCTTGTGGATAATGAGCTCTGAGCCTAGCGACCGCTCATGTGAGCCCCCCAACCCCAGGATCTGGCATCCGTTGCTAACCTTACTTGGACCTTTAAAGGACCTGATGAAAACCTTGTCTGGTAATTCCACTACCAAAGACTCCTTTTCACCAAGGTGGGGACCCTCACTAGCAAATCTTGTTGGTGATCCCAGACTTTTAACAAGGAACCTTGCAGGGGTCTGAAGTGAAGTCTTGCCCACTGAATTGCAGGTATGGAAGAGGTCAGGATTCCCAATGCTGACATGATCTTCTTGATGTGGAAACCTTGCAAGAAGATCTGAACAAATTAATGGGGTGGGCAACTACATTGCAAATGAGGTTTAATGTGGGGGAAAAAAAAAAAACAAAAAACAAAAAAACAAAAACAAAGTAAAATAATGTATTTGGTTAGCAAAAATATGAATGCAATCTACTCACTGGGGGAATCACTGGGGGTCCTAGTAGATGACAGGTTCAGCAGTGGCATGCAATGCCAAGCTGCTGCTAACAAAGCAAACAGAAAATTGGATGCATTAAAAAGGGGATTAAGTCCAGAGATAAAGCAATTATTCTCCCACTCTACAAGACTCTGGTCTGGCCTCATCTGGAGTATGCTGTCCAGTTCTGGGCACCAATCCTCAGGAAGGATGTGCTGGAAATGAAGCGAGTACAGAGAAGGGCTAAAAAAAAAAAAAAAAAAAAAAAAAAAAAAGGGGGAAGGGGACTGGTGGACATTAGTTATGAAGAAAGGTTAAGAGCACTGGAGCTTATTCTCTCTGGAGAAGAGACGCTTGAGAGGATACGATTTTAATTTACAAATACCATACCAGTGACCCCACACTAGGGATAAAACTTTTCAATGGAAAGGAGTTTAATAAAAAAGACACGTGGCCACTCATTAAGATTAGAAGAAAAGGTTGTTAAACCTTAGGCCGTGTAGAGGGTTCTATACTGTAAGAGCAGCAAGGATGTGGAATTCCCTTCCATAGGTGGTGGTTTCAGCAGGAAGCAATCAATAGTTTAAAAAAAAAAACTATTAGATAAGCACCTGAGCGACCACAACATACAGGGATATACAATGCAATACTGACATAAAAAAAAAAAAAAAAAAAAAAAAAAAAATTTATAATCACACATAGGTTGGACTTCATGGACTTGTGTCTTTTTTCAACCTCACCTACTATGTATGTAAATATGGAGAGAGCCTTGGCTGGATCCCATGGGGCGTTTGTCACCAAAAATCTTTTTTGGAGGTTCTTCCATGAATTCAATCACATATCCCTGGGAGAGCATGTTTAGAATTGGTTTGGTGTAATGCCTCTCCACTGCGGAAGACACTCCTGGAGCCTTTCTCTGACCGAGAGGAAGGAGTCACTGCGACTTTCCAGAAGTCGCAGGAGGATTGAAGAGCACTCCACTCCTACCTTTGGGCTTCTGGAAAGACCATGGCTTCTTTCCCTGCATTTCACCTTCCTGCTGTCCTTTAAGGCCGAAAAAAAAAAAAAAAAAAAAAGTGAGCTTATGGGTCTGAACCTGCTTCTTCTTGCCTGGAAACTATTTCTTTTTATCGGCTGTTCGGTCAAGAATGGATTCTAGTTCTGAACCAAATAGCAAATAACTGGGCCTCTTTTACAGCCTGCTGCCATTTTGCTCCTCAAGGGAGGAAAAAAAAAAATCACTTCAAATTACAGTGTGTGCAGAAAGATCACAAGGTTTATAAGCTGCTTAGAAGTAAGGAGTCACTTTTTTTACTGCTTGCCCTTCCTCCTCAACACTAAGGCTTAATGTACACAGGACATTTTTACAACCTCTCCTGAACAATTTAACCCGACAGATAGTAACCCATGTTTAAAAACGTTCGTTTTGCCACGTTTGCGTTTAGAAGCGTTTGAAAGAAAAAAAAAAAAATGAACGCCTGTAAACTAAAACGCGGCTAATGCAAGTTACCGCATTTGGCGTCTGAACTGATTTTTTTTGCCGTCAAAGAGAAGCCTATAAAACGCAACTGCCTAAAAATGACATTAAACGAACCTGTGTACATGTACACATAAGATAACATTGGATGAGTCCAGGGGCAGTTGAAAAAAAGCATCCAACTGCCTCTGAATGTCCGTTTACCAGCAGCAGTGTACATGAGGCCTTAGACCCTGGTACAGATGCATTTCTCTTCAAACAACCATACAGTTTGTAGTGTACATAGATTTGCAAAACAATGGTATAAAAGGAATATTCTATATCTCATGGTAACTGTGAAAGAATCAATGTAGTGCATGTTATCTCAGCTTGCAGAGCTTGGATTCATTGAATGGGTTTCCCAAAAATGTAAATGTTGCAGAATATACAGCTACATAACTAAGCTCAATTTCATGCTGAATAAACTAAATTAATAATGTAGCTTAAATAGAAAACTCTTTTAGATAGATTTTTTACTCCAAAAGCATTTTGATTAAAAAAAAAAAAAAAAATTTTTTTTTTTTTTAAATAAATTGATTTTTATCCACCCTGATCCGCAGTAACATGGGCCTTCATCTGGTTAATCCAGTGCTCTAAATTCCTAGCAACACATGTTGTTGCCATTGCCGGCTTCAGATGGTTCATAACCGATACCCATCCTCTTATCCTTGGGCTCCTTTAGCATGCCCATATCTTCAAAGGCAAGAATCCAGTTTTGGAGCCTTGTCCCAGATACAGTCAGGATTTTCCTCAAACGGGAATCTTCTCTTGTGGGCCCAAGAAAAAAAAAAAAAAAATTGGCTTCTCCTCTAGTTCCAGCCATTTTTTTTTAATCATGTCAGATTAGTGAATGGGCCGGAAAAAGAACAGCCTTTGGAGTCTCCCAGACCTGCGTACATGTGGTCGTGCAGGGAGAGCTTCTTCTTTTCCTCCATCCCCTAGGTAGCGTGGATTACTTTCAAGAGTCCTCCTACCTTTTCTAGTGACATCTTGTACTTAGAGGCAGCATCTGCTTCATTTTCCTCCTCTTCTGAATCTGTTCCATCTGGAGCGGGGGAAGCAGGGAGACCAGACCTCCTGCCTGTAAATCAGAGAAACCCCTTGGGATTCTGAAGATGGCTGCGGAGCCCTAGGCTCCCCTAAGGGACCTGGCCCTTCTCTCAGGTTTGACCTGAAAGCTTGAAAGGTGGCGCAGAGCTCATCCTTAATGGTTGAAACAAGATCTCCACAAATGGATGGAGAATCCTCCCTGACTAAATATGAGATACAATCTGCACAAAGAGATTTTGTCCAAGCTTTGCTTAATTTTTATTTGCAGACAGGGCACCTTCTCTTGACTGGTTGAAGAGAGCTTTTGGCCTGGACAAGTGGAAGAAAAAAAAAAAAAATTAAAGTTACGTACCGGTAACGTCTTTTCCTGTAGTCTTTCAGGACAGCCACTATTGAGAGATAATCTCCTCCTCTTCCTGTAGGAAACACTGCGCCAGCCCATAAAACTCTCACTTCCCCTGCCAGACCTCAGTTTTTACAAGATCACCTCCGGTCAGCTGGGGAGACACAAGAACACATTAATAACATACCATTCAATATCATTATCATATTGCGTTCTGGTCTTAAATAAGACCCCCCCAAGCTTAAGGTGGGTAACTAGGGCTGTCCTGAAAGACTACAGGAAAAGACGTTACCGGTACGTAACTTTAATTTTCCCTTTACGTCATTCAGGACAGCCACTATTGAGAGGATAATCGAGCACTTACCAATTAGGGTGGGACTACAGCTTGCAGAACTTTTCGCCCAAAAGCCTGCTCACCTGCCGCCACCAGGTCCACTCTGTAATGTTTAACGAAAGTGGAGTAGCTGGACCATGTCGCTGCCTTGCATATTTGCTCTGGCGTTGCTCCAGCCTTCTCTGCCTGGGAAGTTGCCACGGCTCTGGTAGAGAGTGCCTTTATGCCCATAGGAATCTCTTTCCCTGCTAGAGAATATGCCTGCCCAACAGCTAATCTAAGCCATCTGGCAATCGTGCGTCGAGACGCTCTGAGTCCTTTTCTGGACCCGGAAAATAAAATAAATAGAGAATCAGACTTTCTTATTGTTTTAGTCATCTCTAAGTATTGTAGGATACACCTCCTTACATCTAAGAAATGAAATTTCAGTTCCCCATCTCCAGCAGGATTGGGACAAAATGAAGGTAGGACTATTTCCTGGCTTCTGTGAAAGCCTGATGCCACTTTAGGCAAAAATGCTGGATCAGTCTTAAGGACTATTCTATCTGGCAAAATAACGCAAAAAGGAGGTCTAATTGATAACGCCTCAATTTCACTGACTCTCCTGGCAGTTGTCACTGCCACTAAAAATGCTGTTTTTAAGGTTAACTCTTTTAACAGACATTTGTCCAAGGGCTCAAAAGGGAATTCCTGTTAGGCTTTGCAACACTAAAGATAGATCCCACCCGGGAAAGGGGGGACCTCGGACAGGTCTCTGCCTGAACAGTGCCCTAAAGAACCTGACCACCCATGGATTGGTGGCCAAAGATTTCTCTAAATAAGCACTAAGTGCTGACACCTGGCTTTTAAGGGTACCTATGGATAACCCTTTGTCTGCTCCACACTGTAGGAACTCCAAAACAGCTATGGGGCTCTGCGCCGAGAAGGAGTTTTCAGTGCACCACTTGTTGAAAAGGAGCCAGACCTTTTTATAAATATGACGCGTCTCCTTTTTTCTACTGTTGAGAAGGGTGGATATTAATTTCTGAGAAAATCCCTTAGATTTTAATATACTCTCTTCAGTAGCCAGGCCGCTAATTTCCACTGGTGTACCTGTGGACAGAGGATTGGACCCTGTGAGAGAAGATCCTCCTGGGGTGGAAGGAATAGGGGCGGTTCCACAGCTAACTGACTGAGAATTAAAAACCATGCCCTTTTCGGCCAATGTGGAGCTACTAGAATGAGGGAGGTGTTCTCTAGTTGGAACTTCCGCAGAACCGCCGGTAATAACACCGGAGGGGGGGGAAGGCATAGCATGTCCTGAAATGCCAATTCTGTGTTAATGCGTCCACCCCCAGTGCTCCTTCTCCTGCGTTTAGGGAGAAAAAACAGGGGATTTTCGTATTGTCTCTTGAAGCGAAAAGATCCACTTCCGGGGGTCCCCATTTCTCGGATATGAGATTGAAAACCTCCTGGTTGAGGGCCCAATCTCCCTCTCTCAGCCTCCGCCGGCTGAGAAAGTCCGCTATAACGTTCCTCTCTCCTCTCAGAAAAACCGCTGAGAGTGAGAGAGTGTTGGTCTCGGCCCAATTTAGGATGTCTGTTGCTAAGGCCAGGAGACTTCCGCTTCTGGTGCCACCCTGTTTGTTTATATAGGCTACGGTAGAAGAATGGTCTGACCGTACCTGTATATGGTGGCCCTGAAGCTCTTTTTTGAAAAACCTGAGGGCCAGACCGACCGCCTTCAGCTCCTTCCAATTGGACGATCTTTTTAGTTCGTCTCCCCTCCATACGCCCTGCGCTAGAAGGGATCCCAGATGCGCCCCCCAGCCCTTGCCGCTTGCGTCCGTGGTTACTATCCGTGAAACTGGAATAAGCCACAGACGTCCCTGCGACAAGTTCGCTTCCTTCCTCCACCACCAAAGAGATCTCTTTAATCGATGGGGAATTTGTACTAAAGGTGTCTAGATCCTTCTGACTGTGGTCCCATACCCTTAGTACGTATGACTGCAGGGGACGAAAGTGTAATCCTGCCCACTGCACTGCTGGGAGAGTAGAGGTCAGCAGACCTAGTGTTGACATTAAGGACCTTTTGGACACCCGATGGTTGCACTGGAGAGATAAAACTGCTCTGTTAAGTTTTAGAATTTTTTCTCTTGGAAGAAAAACTTTCAAGAGTGTCGAGTCTAGCAGGTATCCTAGGTACATAATGCGCTGTGAAGGAATGAGACTGGACTTGTCTAAGTTCAGGAGCCATCCTAATCCTGTCAGTACCCTTTTTTGTCAGGTCGAGGTCCCTGAGCAATTTCTCTGGGGATACTGCAAAAAAGGAGCAGGTCGTCCAGATAGGCTATAACTGACAAACCCTGCAGTCGCAGGAAGGCCATGGCCTCTGCCAGGATTTTGGTAAATATTCGGGGCGAGGAGGATAGCCCGAAGGGCAGAGCCTGGAATTGTAGGTGCAGTATTGCGTCGCCCAGGTTTATTGCTAAACGCAGAAACCTCTGAGAGGTTTCTGCAATAGGGACGTGCAAATATGCGTCTCTGGAGGTCCAGAGACACCATGAAACAATTCTGCGGTAACAGAGCCCTGACCGTAAAAATTGACTCCATACGGAATCTTTTGTAACAAATTGACTTGTTTAAGGGCTTTAAATTCAGAATCAATCTGAATTTTCCTGAGGGTTTTTTTACCATAAATACATGGGAATAAACCCCCTCTCCTTCCTCCCCCTTGGGTACTCTGCAAACTACATTTTGTAGTTCTAGCTCCTTCAGAGCGTCTAACAAGGCCTTGGTTTTTGTTGTGCAGTTGGAAAGCTGCGTGACAAGGAACCTTTGTGAGGGGGGCCTTGTAAATTCCAAGAGATACCCCCTTCTTATGATCCCTAGGATGAACCGATTGGGGGGAAATGATCTCCCACTGTGGAAGGAAGGCCCCCAGTCTTCCTCCCTCCGCTTTTAGAGAGTCATTGATCTTTCTGGGCTTTTTCAGGAGGGCGAAAAATCGCCCCTCCTCTACCCTTACCTCTTTGGCCCCAGGTTTTCTTCTGTCCCCCCTGTTTAGGGGCTTCCCTGCGCTTTTGCGGACGAAACCCCCTCTTTCTCTGTGTAGGGGTCTTTCGTTTGAGTGGGAAGGACTTCTTTTTGTCTGCTGTCCGGTCTAGGACTGTATCTAACCCAGGACCAAATAGTAGGTCACCTGTCAGGGGTATCCCACATAACTTGACCTTAGAGGCAGCGTCGCCCGGCCAAGTCTTCAGCCAGAGGGCCCTCCTGGCCGAGTTAGCCAGGGCCGCTGATCTGGCTGACATACGGACTGACTCTGCCGAGGCGTCTGCTATGTATGCGATGCCTCGCAGAATCGTGGGGAAAGACGCTAGGATAGTCTCTTTAGCTGTGCCAGCCTCAATATGCTCCTGAATCTGGAAAAGCCAATGTTCTAAATTGCGGGCTACCACAGTAACAGCCATTTCTGGTTTTAAGTTACCGACTGTCGAGTCCCACGTCTTTTTCAGTAGTGAGTCTATCCTTTTGTCCATGACGTCTGATAAGGCCCCCATGTCCTCAAACGCCAGGTCTGTGTGCCTAGAGACCTGAGAGAAAGCTGCATCCAGTTTGGTATTTTTATTCCAATGGACGCTGGATCCTCTGAAAACGGAAATCTTCTCTTAAGGGAACTAGAGAAGAAGGGCTTTCTTTCCGGATCCTGCCACTCTTTTTTAATCGTCTCCACCAGAACCTCGTGTACTGGAAAAACTTTTCTCTTTTGATCTCCTAAGCCCTTGTACATAAGGTCATGGAGTGAGAGGGGTTTTTTATCCTCGTGTATACCGAGGGTTGTATATATAGCCCCTAGGAGATCTTCCACCTCCTCTAGGGACAACTTATACCTGGAGATTTTCCTGGACTCCCCGTCCTGGTCCTCTCCCTCTGATTCCTCATGGGAGTCAGAAGTGCCACTGTCTGGTTGCCTAAGCTCCACCCCGGAAGGGCCTGCAGCCTCTTCTGCCGTAGCCATACTAGTGGATCTGGCAGGAGCCGAGCCCTGAGCATGAGGCGGGGTTGAATCCTGCTGAATGGGATTAAGGGGAAGCGGAAACTTCTCAAAAAGCGTTTTAAAGGATGAAAAAGTGGATGACAGCTCCTTTACAGAGGCTGCCAAGCCGGACTGCTGTTCAGAGTCCCTTTCCTTGACCAGGGAATCTATGCATTCCTTACACAGAACCTTGGTCCAAGCTTCCCCTAAACTGTCCCTACAAGAGGCACATTTCTTTTTAGAGACATGAGTGGACTTTGTCTTTTCTGTGGATTTCTGAAATTACATACAGAAAGCACATTACATTCAGCAATTTTTTAACAGAAACAACCCTGGGGGTGTACCCGACCCACCTGTAGGGATCCGAGTCACCCCCACCCCCTGACCACCCAGGGGGTCTGTCCCCCCCTAAGTAAGGAACCGTACATGGGGGGGGGGGACAAATCCTAGGTAGAGAGGACCCCTCCCCAGGGAACTCTTACCTTCGGAAGGCTGGAGCTAGTGTCCGTATGAGCTGCAGCATCTGCCTCAGACATGACTGCAGGTGGTTGCCTGTGTAGAGTCTCACACTGTCTGCACGTGTAAACCGACTCCTCCAGCCTGAGCCCGGCCCCCTATCAGCACCGCGACCCGGAACCGGAAGTCGCGGGTTAAAGGTAGACTTCCGCCCTCCGCCGGAAATGACGTCGCCCGTCGTCCGGCCCGTTCGTTCCAACAAAAAAATGCGGCCTGCACAGCGTACAGGGAGAGCGGAGTGTCCACTTGCTGCGGCCCTGAGGACGCGATAGGGGGCCCCCACAGCCTGATGCCACGCTTGACAAGGAAGGGGTGGCTGCTGTTTTGCGGGTATGTACCGCCTATCCACTGCTTGGAAGCCCCTGCTCCCCTGGGGATGTTTTGAAAGAGGCCACAATCTCCCTGATTGTATCAGCCTGGTTCCCTGCAGTGTCTCCCCTCCGGAGGAAACACTATTAACTGAGGTCTGGCAGGGGAAGTGAGAGTTTTATGGGCTGGCGCAGTGTTTCCTACAGGAAGAGGAGGAGACTATCTCTCAATAGTGGCTGTCCTGAATGACGTAAAGGGAAAAACACCCATAAAAAAGGACCACGCTGAAATGCTGCTGTACAGCACAAGTAAAACAAACACCCAGGTGCACTAGGAAAGAACCTCTCACTACCCTGTGCCCAAGCAAGCCACCACCACCACTTTGTGGAGTCCCTTATGCTAGACAGAAGAGCTAACCCACTAGCCACTGCTGCATCCTGCATTGCAGAGCCCACTGCGGTCACATGGCTGAAAGAAAGCCAGTTCCGACATTCAAAAAAATGCTACCGCGCCAACCTGTAACTGGAAGTTTAAGACCACCAGGTGACCCTGCCATCGCCCCCGCACTTTGCAGCTGGAAATGACGCCACGCGCCTGACCTGGAAGTGCTGCCTCTTCCTGTACATTGCACATGACGTGGCTGAGGGCTCTCCTCGGTCACCAGAACAATGGCGGCTGCTCAGCTTTGCACTGCCGTCATCCCACGATGCGGGCGGCCAGCAGGGGACCACCGCAACCGCCCTCTGCAAGAAAAAATAAAAAATAAAATACATGGGCAGCACTCCCAGTCAGTACAGGCTCTCCCCGAGCACAGGAGGGGAGAAGGAGCCCACGGGATCATCCAGCAAGAGGATCACTCTCCTAAGAAAGAAGAAAACTGACAGGCGAGAACCTTTGGTCTCCCAGGAAAGCCCTGAGAGATCATGGCTCCCACCAGAGGTGTTTCTCCAGCTGGAGGAAACACAAAAACCTGGAAGCTGCAGTGGAGGCCTCCTGGTAGCCTCCCTGGCGGTATGATTATGTCAGATTTTTGCATCTCAAAGCGGTACAATTGTTTTGCATAGAAATTTAGCATTTTATATTGTAGACCTGTAATTCTTAGCAATAACACACTTAAATCTGTCCAAACAAGAGTCTAGTAGACATCCCGGGTATGATAAAGTTTGAAAGACAAAATCATAAATAATATAATAACTATAAAAAAATAATAAGAAGAATTTCCCCACGAGTCACTATTGCTCAATTCTGCAAGCGATCTAATTTTCTATTGCTGTTTTCTAGCTGGTCTAAAACCACTTTTGACATAAAAGGGACACTTTTTGGTTGCTATGGACAATCTCAAGTTTCCAGGCAGAAAGAACAGTGAGTGTATGTATGTATGTATGTGATATAGATATATGGCACTGGACAAACCACTAGGGACAAAAGGGTTGTAAAATAACTTCATACGGTAATGTAATCTGTAAGATTACAGTGTACTGTATGTATTATGAATTTTCAAATTTTTGAATTTGCCTCCAGGCTCCACCCCCGTGCGTTGCATCGCTCGCAGGGAACGGAGCCTGGCACACAGAGGCATCGGGCAGAGGACAGAGCCCATGGACACAGGGGGGGGGGGGGGGTACACTGCACCAGAATCCTGCAATGCAATCCCGAGTGTGGCTCGGGGTTACCGCTAATGGTACTGAAATTTAACCCTGAGCCACACTCGGGAAAACCGCCAGGGAGGTTAAAGCTTGGAATGATGAGGTGTTTTCTTGTTGCAGGAGCCACGATCTCTCGGGTGCAGTCCTGAAAAGACATTTTGGGGAGGAAAAAAAAAAAAAACCAACACACACACACACACGCTGGTTTTTGTGCCTGTTCACAAAACATGTGTTGCACTTACAGTGCCACTTTATTACACCCCAAACTCAGCAAGCACATGTGTTTTTGAGAGTATTAAAATGTGTGAAGCGCAACTCCCAAAAAAGTAAATGAGCTACGTTGGCACGTTTGTCACACATAGGGAAGCCCATTGAAGTGTATGGGCTGCCCTTTGCATTCAGCACGAAAAACACGCATTCACAAAACGCTAGGTGTGAACCTAACCTCCAACTTGAGCCTTAGAGCACATGCTCACAGGCAGCCATTGCTGCCTCTCTGAAAAGTGGTCTGTAGTGGATTGCTTTTCAGAGGGTGGTAGAGCAGTGGCTGCCAGGCATTCCGTAAAGGATACTGTCACTTTCTGAATGCTCTTTTTTTGATAGCCGAATGGCAGTTTTGTATGCAGATGCCACACTGCAACCACGAGCCAAGTGTTTGGCTTATGGTTGCAGCCCAGCCCCATTCATTTGATCGAATCATGAGACCAGTGAAGATGGGTACAGGTATACTTGCAGGCTTTTCAAAAGGGAAATTACCACATCCCATGCATACTGCCACAGTAATTATTACCAAAGCTGACAAAAATACTTGCAGCTCAACCATGTTATTCTTAATATAATTCATGAAGACCAAACAGGATCTATGCCTGAATAATTATATATAATTAACTCTCAATATGAGATCCAAAGAGCTGTCACTATCAGTGAAGCAAGCCATCATTAGGCTGAAAAAACAAAACAAACCCATCACAGAGACAGCAAAAACATTAGGTGTGGCCAAATCAACTGTTTGGAACATCCTTAAAAAAGAAAGAATGCACCGGTGATCTCAGCAATACCAAAAGACCTGGAAGACCACGGAAAACAACTGTGGTGGATGATCGAAGAATTCTTTCCCTTGTGAAGAAAAACACCCTTCACAACAGTTGGCCAGATCAAGAACACTCTCCAGGAGGTAGGTGTATGCGTGTCAAAGTCAACAATCAAGAGAAGACTTCACCAGAGTGAATACAGAGGGTTCACCACAAGATGTAAACCATTGGTGAGCCTCAAAAACAGGAAGGCCAGATTAGAGTTTGCCAAACAACATCTAAAAAAGCCTTCACAGTTCTGGAACAACATCCTATGGACAGATGAGACCAAGATCAACTTGTACCAGAGTGATGGGAAGAGAAGAGTATGGAGAAGGAAAGGAACTGCTCATGATCCAAAGCATACCACCTCATCAGTGAAGCATGGTGGTGGTAGTGTCATGGCGTGGGCATGTATGCCTGCCAATGGAACTGGTTCTCTTGTATTTATTGGATGATGTGACTGCTGACAAAAGCAGCAGGATGAATTCTGAAGTGTTTCGGGCAATATTATCTGCTCAAATTCAGCAAAATGCTTCAGAATTCATTGGACGGTGCTTCACAGTGCAGATGGACAATGACCCGAAGCATACTGCGAAAACAACCAAAGAGTTTAAGGGAAAGAAGTGGAATGTTATGCAATGGCCAAGTCAATCACCTGACCGAATCCGATTGAGCATGCATTTCACTTGCTGAAGACAAAACTGAAGGGAAAAATCCCCCAAGAACAAGCAGGAACTGAAGACAGTTGCAGTAGAGGCCTGGCAGAGCATCACCAGGGATGAAACCCAGCGTCTGGTGATGTCTATGCATTCCAGACTTTGCAACAAAGTATTAAAAAGTAAAAGTTTGATAGATGATTGTTAATCCGTCCCATTACTTTTGGTCCTTTAAAAAGTGGGAGGCACATATACAAACTGTTGTAATTCCTACACCATTCACCTGATTTGGATGTAAATACCCTCAAATTAAAGCTGAAAGTCTGCAGTTAAAGCATCTTGTTCGTTTCATTTCAAACCCATTGTGGTGGTGTATAGAGCCAAAGATTAGAATTGTGTCGATGTCCATATAGATCAGCCATTCATACAAAAATTCAGTGCAAGTCCCAGACACACTTCTCACATGGAAACCAATCTGTGTTTAACAGTTCTCTTGATCTAGGTGTTGCAGCTCCCTTGTATATCCACTGGGTGGTGGACTGAAATCTAACAAACATAGGGAGAAAGAGCGCAAAGCCGCCTTAGTGTGAGGGCGTTTATTCAGTTAAAATCTTGTATTAAAAACAAAAAGATTGCACTCACAAGCGGAGACTTGATAATCACAGTTACACCAACATGTTTGCCTCCTCTCCCAGCCTATTAAAAGTACTGAGCACCAAGACTCAAGGAGCGGGGGATGGATGTGAAAAATCCTAGCTGCAGCATCCTGCTGGACAGTACGAGGAGCCCCGCATGCGCCCAGCTGGCACTGTGCAACGTCAATCCCAGCCGCTATAGGAGGTGGTGATGAGTGGATCGTCTTCGGTTGCTATGACAACATGTTTCGGAGGCGCGGCCTCCTTCAGGTCACACCCTTGCTCTCATTCACAACATTTATATATGGAACCCAAACCCCCTCCCTGGGAAAAATACTTAAAAAGGAACCAGGTGGGTAGTGGAGTTCACATGACATTAACCACTTCCCGACCATCTCCTGTACATATACAGCGGCAGAATGGCTCTCCTGTGCGAGTCATCTCCTCCTTTAGGAGCCGGAGCCATAGCAGGGGGACCCAATGCGCGTGGCCGGCAGGCGTGATCGCCGCCAGCCACCCGCGATCGTGGGCACGAGAGCCAGAACAGGGATTTGTGTGTGTAAACACACAAATCCCTGTTTCGACAAGGGAGGAGAAACAGATTGTCTTTTCCTACTAAGTAGGAACAACGATCTGGCTCCTCCTCTAGTCAGTCACATCCCCTCACATTGAACCCCTTGATCGCCCCCTAGCGTTAACCCCTTCCCTGCCAGTGACATTTACACAGTAATCAGTACATTTTTATAGCACTGATCGCTGTATAAATGTCAATGGTCCGAACCCCCGCACCCTAATAATAAATTTTTGCCTATTTTGTAGACTTTTAAAACTTTTGCGCAAACCAATCAATATACGCTTATTGCGTACAATACATATTGGCCTCAACTGATGAAGAAATTTGTTTTAAAACTTTTTTTGGGGATATTTATTATAGCAAAAAGTTTAAAAAAAAAAAAAAAAAGTCCGCCCCCCCCCCAAAAAAGTTCGCTTTTTTTTGTTTATAGTGCAAAAAATAAAAACCACAGGAGGTGATCAAATACCACCAAAAGAAAGCTCTATTTATGAGAAAAAAAAAAATTGAAGGAAGTATTTTTACTGGCAGCCAGTTAAAAAGAAAATAAAGCACTTTTTTCCTGCCAGTAACAGGAAAAGGTTGCCAGTTAAAGTGATTGTAAAAGGCAGAAGGGTTTTTAACTTAATGCATTCTATGCATTAAAGTGGAGTTCCAGCCATAAAGTCAGCAGCTACAAAAAAAGTGTAGCTGCTGACTTTTAATAAGCACACTTACCTGTACTACGATCCAGCGATGCGGCCTCCCGAAGCCTCAGTTCTCTCCCCGCCTCTCCCCAGCATCACTAGTGTGGACACCCAGCTGTGACAGCTTGCGGCTTCACAGCTGTACTGCACATGTGTGAGTCACGTTGCGTGCCTTGAATGGCCGGGCAATCTTCTGGGACCTGTGACGTGTCCCAGAAGATTGCAGGGAGGGGTAGAGGAAAACTTCCGCTCAAGTCGCCTAGGCAGCCGGACCAGAAGTGGGGGCTGGGTACCTGTCAAAACTAGCCCCCCCCCCCCAAAAAAAAAAAAAAAAAAAAGGCATTAGGGCTTATTTTCTGGGGATGTCTTATTTGTCAAAAAAACAAAACAGGTGTAGCGCTAGTGAAATGAATGTCCAATATGTAAAAACCGTAAATGTTCCCAAAGGTAAACCACAAAAGGCATCTATATGGGAACTCCTTCAAGAGCCTGAAACTTCAAGGAGACATCTATGATGAAAATAAACACACCACCACCTGAAGATGAAGAGGCTTACCAGATGGGATGGACCCAAAGGGCATACGCCGAGTTGGGTCAGATAGGCTTGGGTGGTGAGTGACTCGAGACGACCTGGAAAGATGATACTTGTGGATGAACCGGCTTGTTGCTGTATCCCTTTAAATGGTGGATGCCCAGACCAGGGAGGACGATGCAGGTGAAGCAAGCCAGGTGGTACCGTATCCCTCAGAATCGAGTTTAGAAGAGCCAAACGATGATGTAGACAAGTGGAAAAAGAAGGAATGGCCACATAGTGTAAATCCGTAAAAAATATATATGTAATTTATTGAAAATAAAAGGATGTACACTCACATGTAAATCCAGATAAAACATCGCTGAGAAAAGAAGTGTCGACAGTGGGGTCCTGCCCGACGCGTTTTGTCTTCATAGACGTCATCTGGGGGGTTCCCCCCACTGTAGCCACCAGGGTTTATATAGGGGGTCAAATGAAATAATGAGAAAAAGGCTCCAAGACTGTGTAAACACCACTTCCGGTTTTTGGCCATCCTTTTATTTTCAATAAATTACATATATATTTTTTATGGATTTACACTATGTGGCCATTCCTTCTTTTTCCACTTGTCTACATCATTGTTTGGCTCTTCTAAACTCGATTCTGAGGGATACGGTACCACCTGGCTTGCGTCACCTGCATCGTCCTCCCTGGTCTGGGCATCCACCATTTAAAGGGATACAGCAACAAGCCCATTCATCCACAAGTATCATCTTTCTAGGTCGTCTCGAGTCACTCACCACCCAAGCCTATCTGACCCAACTCGGCGTATGCCCTTTGGGTCCATCCCATCTGGTAAGCCTCTTCATCTTCAGGTGGTGGTGTGTTTATTTTCATCATAGATGTCTTGGTTTACCTTTCGGAACATTTACGGTTTTTACATATTGGACATTCATTTCACTAGCGCTACACCTGTTTTGTTTTTTTCTCTTGTCTATGCCTTGTTGGTTGTGCTAGCTGCTTTTGTTTCTATATAGGGCAGCGCAGAATTGTTTTGTACATATTTCCTTGATGTCTTATTTGTCCCCTGTCTTCTCTACCTGTCAGCATCTCTGTAACCCCCAAAATAAACCCTAAAGTCCTTGTAAAATCATTTAATCCACTCTGTAAATGTATTATTTAATGTATTATTTAATGTCCAGTGTGTGTCTTTATGTAACTGTAGAAAATACCCTATTTACAGTGAAGCTGGGCGCTTACATGACCCGCTGGAGCACTTCTTCCCCACTCTGAGCACTGCTGAGGGAGATGCCAAAATGCCAGATGACGCTGTAAATAAGGTGTATTCTACAACAATGTTACAGAAAAAGACACACACTGGGCGTTATATAATCCTTTTACAGCGTGGATTACATGATTTTACTAAGGACTTTACCTAGGGCTTATTTTCGGGGTAGTGCTTATATTGCAGCCATCCAGGAAAAGCAAGATGGGCCTTATTGTCGGGGGAAGGTCTTATTTTTGGGGGAAAAAAAAAAAAAAAAAAATGGTACTTACCTGAGCGCCATCTAGATCCAGCGATGTTGTATGATTGTCTCGGCTGCCCGGGACTCCCCTCGTTGGCTGAGACAGCAGCGCAGCGCCATTGGCTTCCGCTGCTGCCAAGGTCGGCTCGGGTGCCCCCATAGCAAGCTGATTGCTGTGGGTGGCACTCAACAGGAGGGAGGGGCCAGGAGCACCAAAGAGGAACCCGAGTAGAGGAGGATCCGGGCTTCTCTGTGCAAAACCACTGCACAGAGCAGGTAAGTATGACATGTTTGTTATATTTAAACAAAAAAACAAGACTTTACAATCACTTTAAAAATATGGCTGCGATGCTTGAATCAGAACAGCGCATGTGCAGGGGGTATAGCATTTCTTGAATGTCACCCATTCTGGGCAAGTGACCTCCTGTGTTCACAATACAGCAGACCAGCATGGGAGCCGGAAGCAAGGGGAGATCACTGAAGTGGTGTCACGGTTTCAGCGGCATAGGCCTGGTTTGGTATATAGCTGGACCGATGAAACTAAGCATAAAAAATACCCATGCCTGGAATTATTCTTTAAGGCTAGACATGCTTATATATATATATATATATATATATATATATATATATATATATATATATATATATATATATATAAAAAAAAAAATGTATGTATACTCATTTTTTTTTCTTTACAGAATGGTTAGTGTTAGATTGGTGGCGTCTATAGATACAGGGATTTTAGTTTTTGCATGAACTTCCACTTTAATTTTTCCTGAAGGAGGTGGAGCTCCGCTGTAATATAACTTGAAGTAGCATTCTTCCCACTGACTATCACACCAATGTATCATTTGTTGTAGATCTAGTCATTTTAGCAGGGGTTGTTCCCGGAGACCGGAAAGTTTTTCCTTCAAGGGTTCCTCTGTGTTGAAAAATTAAAGAAAAGCTGATCTAACGAACAGTAAACTGGCCTTTCGTTTAGAAAGTTTGGAGATCATTGGCATAGACAGTCCAAAATCCAGGCTATTCTACTGGCGTTGTGCACACCATTGTAGGGCAAAAACTAATGTAAAATGTGCGCAAATGCAACACACATTAAAGTCCAAAAGAACGAAGGCAGTGACCTCACAGGATAAACACACAAAATGTGCTTCAACTGCATGTAAACACTCATAAAAACATGCATCCAATGTGCATGAAAAAAATAAAAATAAAATAAAAACACCATCACAGCACTCAGAACCACAGCCTATGGCTCCTCTACAGAAAGAACATACATGTCTAGTTCTAGTAACAAGCAACCACATGGGCAGCATATTATTCATTCTTACCCAACGATCATGGCCAAATAACATTTCTTTTTTTATCCTATCAAGCCTTGATTCTTGTTGAATCACTAGGGAGTCATCGAGGTAATTGGAGACTACAATTCATCCCATCCCTCTTCTCACCTGAGACCATTCAGCCCCTGGAGGATGTGTAAATACTTCCAGAATCATAGACACAGAGCAGTAAGCAGCCAGGGTAACCATGTCCTTACCTTCCTCGCCATGTACAATATCTGTGAGCAGTAATCCAATAAGGAGGGGAAGGCTCAATGATCTCCACAGCCCCATCTCGTTCCAGAATACCCCAATCCGGTACTGCGGATAGTACTGTCAGACATGCACACAAATACACACATAAACCCGCCCCCTCTCCGAGTCTTCCTGTGAATTTGGGCAACGCCAAGGGATGTTGGAGATCGTGGACAAATCACCGTTTAGCTACACGTCACCACGCCCCTTATTCTGCCGTACAACGTCCCAAATACGGGTTTGGTAGCGAGTACAATGTAAAACGTATAACCGTGTGCTGTAAAGCTACGACGGAGTTTTCCTCATTTTCATAACAAAACTAACATTTGTGAGGTGTTCGCCTATCATTGGCTGATTAGATAACCCGCCAATTAATGTGTGCCACTTTGCCCGGAGAAGGCGGATACCTCTTCAGGGCGGTGTCTATAGAATGGACTAGTCAGTCGGCGGTTGGTTAAAAGTATGGGAAAGGAGGAGGATTCGCTGAGTTTGCAGAGTGCTGGAATTCGGTTGAAGGTGAAAACTTAATGTAGCGTACTGTGTATGACCCAGTGCATTTCCAGTCAGCGCTGACCTTCATTACCCGACGTGGTCGGAGAGAGGCTGCGTAGTTGTGGTGACTGGTGAGGAAGAAAAGGTGGTGTTACCTAAAAAAAAATACATCTACAGAAAAATACACTGGAAGCCGACCTGCGTTTTGTTTTCTATGTCACATAATGGCAAAACGGCATTGAATAACCAGACTCTAGACATCATTTATACTGGCTCTGTCAAGCCCTTGCTTATTGGTGTGTAGAGGACATTTCTACATGCATATTTCAAAGTTTAAGTTCACCTTTAGGCTTCATTTAGACTTGCGTTTGGGGTGCCATAAAAAGCACAGTTGAGCAGCCTTTTTGCTGCCCGGCAACCGTCCCAGCTTAAAGTGTTTGTTAACCCAAAAAAAAAAAATAAATAAATAACATGTTCCCTTAACCATTTGACGACTGGGCACTTAAACCCCCCTTGTGACTAGACCAATTTTCAGCTTTCAGTGCTCTCACACTTTGAATGACAATTACTCAGTCATGTAATACTGTACCCAAATTATTTTTTTGTCCTTTTTGAATTTTTTTTTTTTTTAAAAACACATTTTTTTTAGTTTCTGTGATAACATTTAGCAAATTGTTAATTTTTCTTCATAAATTTTGGCCAACATTTATACTGCTATATATCTTTGGTAACAATAATCCAAATAAGTGGATATTATTTGGTCTGTGTGAAAGTTACAGAGTCTACAAGTTGTGGTGCAAATCATAAAAAATTGATCACACCTGATGTACTGGTGGACTATCTCATTTCTTGTGACCCGAACAAGCCAGGAAAGTACAAATACCCCCCAAATGACCCCATTTTTGAAAATAGACATTCCAAACTATTTAGTAAGATGCATGGTGAGGTTTTTGATGTCATATTTCCCCATAATTCTTTGCAAAATGAAGATTTTTTTTTCCCACAAAATTGTCATTGTAATAGGTTATTCCTCTCACATGGCATGTGTATACCACAAATGACACCCCAAAATACATTCTTCTACTCCTCCTAAGTATGGCCATACCATGTGTGGGAATTTTTCTCAGCCTAGCCACATAGAGAGGCCCAACATGCAGGGAGCACCATAAGGTGATCTAGGAGCATTAATGACACATCTAACGTGTTGACTACCTATTATACTTTTGAAGGCCCTGGAGCACCAGGACAATGGAAACGCCCACAAAATGACCCTATTTTGGAAAGCTAACACCCCAACGTATAATCTATGAGGCATAATGAATCTTTTGAAGGGATCATTTTTTTTCCAGAAGTTTTTGGAAAATGTGCAAAAAAAAAATGAAAAACACATTTTTTTTTACACAAAGTTGTCCATTTATAAGATATTTCCAACACATAGCATGTACATAGCAAAAACGACACCCCAAAATACATTCTGCTACTCTTGAGTATGGCAATACCACATGTGTGAGACTTTTACACAGCCTGGCCACATACAGAGGACCAATATTGAAATAGCACCTTCAAGGGTTTTAGGAGCATAAATTACACATCTCATTTCTCAACCACCTATTACACTTTTGAAGGCCCTGGAGCACCAGGACAATGGAAACGCCCACAAAATGACCCCATTTTGGAAAGCTAACACCCCAACGTATAATCTATGAGGCATAGTGAGTCTTTTGAATGGATCTTTTTTTCCAGAAGTTTTTGGAAAATGCGAAAAAAATGAAAACGCATTTTTTTTTACACAAAGTTGTCCATCTATAAGATATTTCCAACAGATAGCAAAAATGACACCCCAAAATACATTCTGCTACTCCTCCTGAGTATGGCTATACCACATGTGTGAGACTTTTACACAGCCTGCCAACATACAGAGGGCCAACATTGAAATAGCACCTTCAGGCATTCTAGGAGCATAAATTACACATCTCATTTCTCAACCACCTGTTACACTTTTGAAGGCCCTGGAGCACCAGGACAATAGAAACGCCCACAAAATGACCCCATTTTGGAAAGCTAACACCCCAACGTATAATCTATGAGGCATAATGAGTCTTTTGAAGGGATCATTTTTTTCCAGAAGTTTTTGGAAAATGTGCAAAAAAAAAATGAAAAACACATTTTTTTTTACACAAAGTTGTACATTTATAAGATATTTCCAACAGATAGCATGTACATAGCAAAAATTACACCCCAAAATACATTCTGCTACTCCTCCTGAGTATGTCAAACCACGTGTGAGACTTTTACACAGTCTGGCCACATACAAGGAACACCGTCAGGTGTTCTAGGGACACATAGCATGCACATACCAAGAATTACACCCCAAAATACATTCTGCTGAGCAAAGGGTAAACAAAAGATTACCTGTGGTTTTAGTAGCACCGTTGTCCACAGGAGGATAGCACTGGTCCAGGCAGCAGGCAGGGACTTGGTCAGCAAAAGTGAACGCAATTGTCCAGGCAACAGGCAGGAACACTGTCCATATACAGTCCAGGGTCAGTGCAGGCAGAGATTGTCAGCAGTGCCAAAATATTGGCCCTGGTAGTGGGCAGGAACATGGTCCATCCATGTGGTGGGGTCAGTTCATGCCACAGGCAGAGGCATGATGGCATAGGTCTTACAGGCAGCAGGCAGAAGTAGGGCTTCATTCAGGACAGAATGGGGACGGGGTAGAGGCTTCTCCCACCCAATCTAAATCTCTTTGAAGCCTCCTGAGTCTCCAGACCCTAATCTAGGAATGAGAAAACAAAAAAATATATATTCTTCATCCAGAAAAACAATTCTGGAGCCCCTCACATATGTAAGACCCCTGTGTTATGAATCCCACTAGTCCAGTGGCAGGGTACAAGATATAATCAAAATTGTGAACAGAAAAGCTAAAGGGGGTACCTCATCCTAAATAGAGTATATAAAAAACAGAAACAGCATGACGGTTTATCGCAGTACCACAGAGGAATATAGACATAAATTACTTATTAAGAGTTTATTACAAAAATTCATAGATATAAACACTATAAAAACACTAGAATACTGTCTAAAGCAGGGGTCCTCAAACTTTTTTAGACAGGGGGCCAGTTCACGGTCCCTCAGACTGTTGGGGGGCCGCACTATAGTTTTAAAAAATATGAACTAATTCCTATGCACACATCTTATTTGTAATGCAAAAAAAACAGTACAATATTTAAAATAAAGAACAATTGTAATCAATATGAACTTATCAGTATTTCACAGACTCCCCTCATTACAGAACCACTCCCAATCACAGACCCCCCCTTCCCTACACAGACTCACCCCATAACAAAGCCCCCCCATGACAGATCCCCCCATCACAAAGCCCCCCAAAACAAACTCCTCTCCATCACAAAGCCCCACATAACAGATTCCCCCCATAACAGACTCCCCCATATCACATACTTCCCCCATCACAGACTTTCCCCATAACAGACTCCGCCATCACAGATCCACCCATAACAGACTCCCCCATCACAGATCCCCCATATCAGTCCCCCCCATAGCACAGACTCCCCCAGCACAGATCCCCCCATATCACAGATCCCCCATAACAGACTCCGCCATCACAGATCCCCCCATAACAGACTCCCCCATCACAGATCCCCCCATATCACAGATCCCCCATAACAGACTCCGCCATCACAGATCCCCCCATAACAGACTCCCCCATCACAGATCCCCCATAACAGACTCCCCATCACAGATCCCCCCATATCACAGATCTCCCCATCACAGATCCCCCATATCACAGACTCCCCCTATCACAGACTCCCCCATAACAGACTCCCCATATCACAGACTCCCCATATCACAGACTCCCCCATCACAGATCCCCCATAACAGACTCCGCCATCACAGATCACCCCATAACAGACTCCCCATCACAGATCCCCCCATATCACAGATCTCCCCATCACAGATCCCCCATAACAGACTCCCCCTATCACAGACTCCCCCATATCACAGATCACCCCATAACAGACTCCCCATCACAGATCCCCCAATATCACAGATCTCCCCATATCACAGATCTCCCCCATAACAGACTCCCCATATCACAGACTCCCCCATCACAGATCCCCCATATCACAGATCTCCCCATATCACAGACTCCCCCATATCACAGATCCCCCATAACAGACTCCCCATCACAGATCCCCCCATATCACTTACTCCCCCATAACAGACTCCCCATATCACAGATCCCCCCATATCACAGATCTCCCCATCACAGATCCCCCAATAACAGACTCCCCATCACAGATCCCCCCCATATCACAGATCTCCCCATCACAGATCCCCCCATATCACAGATCCCCCCATATCACAGATCCCCCCCATATCACAGACTCCCCCATATCACAGATCCCCCATCACATATCCCCCATCACAGATCCCCCCCATATCACAGACTCCCCCATATCACAGATCCCCCATCACATATCACAGACTCCCCCATATCACAGATCCCCCATCACATATCCCCCCCATATCACAGATCCCCCCATATCACAGATCCCCCCATATCACATATCCCCCCCATATCACAGATCCCCCATATCACAGACTCCCCATATCACAGATCCCCCCATATCACAGATCCCCCCTATATCACAGATCCCCCTATATCACAGATCCCCCATCACAGACTCCCCATATCACAGATCCCCCCCATATCACAGATCCCCCCATATCACAGATCCCCCCTATATCACAGATCCCCCCCATATCACAGATCCCCCATCACAGATCCCCCCATATTACAGATCCCCCATCACAGATCCCCCCATATCACAGATCCCCCATCACAGACTCCCCCATATCACAGATCCCCCATCACATATCCCCCATCACAGATCCCCCCCATATCACAGACTCCCCCATATCACAGATCCCCCATCACATATCCCCCCCATATCACAGATCCCCCCATATCACATATCCCCCCCATATCACAGATCCCCCATATCACAGACTCCCCCATCACAGATCCCCCATATCACAGATCTCCCCATATCACAGACTCCCCCATATCACAGATCCCCCATAACAGACTCCCCATCACAGATCCCCCCATATCACTTACTCCCCCATAACAGACTCCCCATATCACAGATCCCCCCATATCACAGATCTCCCCATCACAGATCCCCCAATAACAGACTCCCCATCACAGATCCCCCCCATATCACAGATCTCCCCATCACAGATCCCCCATATCACAGATCCCCCCATATCACAGATCCCCCCCATATCACAGACTCCCCCATATCACAGATCCCCCATCACATATCCCCCATCACAGATCCCCCCCATATCACAGACTCCCCCATATCACAGATCCCCCATCACATATCACAGACTCCCCCATATCACAGATCCCCCATCACATATCCCCCCATATCACAGATCCCCCCATATCACAGATCCCCCCATATCACATATCCCCCCCATATCACAGATCCCCCATATCACAGACTCCCCATATCACAGATCCCCCCATATCACAGATCCCCCCTATATCACAGATCCCCCTATATCACAGATCCCCCATCACAGACTCCCCATATCACAGATCCCCCCCATATCACAGATCCCCCCATATCACAGATCCCCCCTATATCACAGATCCCCCCCATATCACAGATCCCCCATCACAGATCCCCCCATATTACAGATCCCCCATCACAGATCCCCCCATATCACAGATCCCCCATCACAGACTCCCCCATATCACAGATCCCCCATCACATATCCCCCATCACAGATCCCCCCCATATCACAGACTCCCCCATATCACAGATCCCCCATCACATATCCCCCCCATATCACAGATCCCCCCATATCACATATCCCCCCCATATCACAGATCCCCCATATCACAGATCCCCCATCACAGATCCCCCCATATCACAGATCCCCCCATATCACATATCCCCCCTATATCACAGATCCCCCCATATCACAGATCCCCCATCACAGATCCCCCCATATCACAGATCCCCCATCACAGATCCCCCATCACAGACTCCCCATATCACAGATCCCCCATATCACAGACTCCCCTCATCAATATTACACTGCCGCCCCTTGTATAATGTCACAGCACTCCCACTCAGCACTTACCTGTATCACGCAGGACGCAAAGCATGGTAGGTCCGGACGGAGGGCGGGACTTTGGAAGTGAGGGGCAGGTGATTGGTTCCTGGGACCGCCCTGATGCCTAGTAACCAATCACCTGCTTCTTAGCACAGAAGGTCCTTTGTCCGGGCCTGTCATGCTTCCCGTCCTGTGTGATGGAGGTAGCAGAGGGCAGGGGGAGTGCTGCAATGTTAAAGGGGCAGTCCGCGGGCCAGATAAAAAATGCTGGAGGGCCGGATTCGGCCCGCGGGCCGTAGTTTGAGGACCCCTGGTCTAAAGGTACAGTGATGTAGATTACAGTATATGTGAAAACAAGATGGTTGACGCGTTTCGCAAGATAGCTTCTTCAGAACCAACTTGAACATGTAACCAAGAAGCCTTTAATTAGAAAGATGGGAAAGTTACATATATTAAAAATACAGGCAAGTCCATTAATGTATAGCAAGTATATATAGATACGACACATTGCTCAATGATCAAAGATATGCACACTTACGCATTACAGAACCCAGACGGTTAAAACTGAGGAGCAGAAGCGGTGTGCCCCACACAGAAGGCAGGAGAGAGTATAGAGGCAGAGAGATGCAGGAAACACAAAAAAATAAAAAAAAATACTGCGCTACCTATATAAATTATCCCCCCAAAAAGCAGCAGTTAAACAGTGAGATGTGCACTAAAATAACTAATAAAAAAGAAATAACCGCGCTAAATATAAGTGATACACGTGAAGCAATCTCAAAGACTTCTGTGAGGAAGTATATATATCAATACAAAAATGCTGAAAAATATTAAAAATTAAATTATGAAACGTACATGGGTCAACAACGGGTTCGGCACATCATGGATCTTGTGGACAGATTACTGGGAGGGGCTGGGGAAAACCTGGCTGTCATGGTGCACGTTGGCACCAATGACAAAGTCAGAGGCAGATGGAGTGTCCTAAAGAACGATTTTAGGGACTTAGGTGCTAAATTGAGGAAAAGGACCTCCAAGGTAGTGTTCTCAGGAATACTACCTGTACATCGAGCCACACCAGAAAGGCAGAGGGAGATTAGGGAAGTAAACAAGTGGCTGAAGAGCTGGTGTAGTAAGGAGGGGTTTGGGTTCCTGGAGGACTGGGCCGACTTCTCAGTCGGTAACCGGTACTATAGAAGGGACGGACTGCACCTAAATGAGGAGGGTGCAGATCTGCTGGGAATGAAGATGGCCAAAAGTTAGAGGGGTTTTTAAACCAGGCGATGGGGGGGAGGGTCCAGAGACTGTGATAGCCAGCGAGGAAGATATTCCAGAGGGTAGTATTGGGGGCATTAGTGGTAGGTTAACCAAAGCACAAAAACACAAGGTGAGTATAGTAGCAAGTGATAAAAGGGGGAAATGATTAATGCGCTACCCAAAAAAAGGACAAAAAACAGCTGCTACAAACCATAAGACAAAAAGGTAACAAATATGACAATAAATTGTAGCGCTAAAACACACAAGAGTAAATAGTGAATAGAATTCAAAGTGCATATAGACGTAATGTCCCAAGTGAAAAAGGGGGAATGTATAGTCCAAATAGGACAACAGTCCGCAGTGAGATCAAAAAATCTGTGTATCAATCCTGTCTGCTTCCCAATCTTCAGCTTGTATATCATCAACTTTAGCGAATAGATGGAATACGCTTACCAGAAAGGTTGGATTCTACTGCCGTGAGCGTAGAATCAATGGAGCTTGATGCCACCCTGGGCAAAATGGTGAAGTGTTGGAGGCAAGGGTAGAGCCTCTACAAGGCCGGGACGTCCCCTCTATGTCCACCAAAGCAGGGCCAAAATGGATTCCAAAAGGCAAAGTGGTTCCACGGTTCTCCAGGATATGTAAAAAAGGGAAGGAATGCTTCCATATAGTGTAATTCTGGGTGTTTTTATTCATAAAAGAACACAATACATGTAAAAAGTGATCACAGGATAAAAGCAGTGTATAGGGTCTATAAAAGCCGCCCTACGCGTTTCAGTCCAATGACCTTCAACAGGGGCATGTGGTACCCTCATAACACTGGCCAAATTTATAAACTACTGTATACCATCTAAAATGATCAAGACCAATAGGCTGTAAACAAACGAATAAAAATGAATCTCATTGGACCCAAAGAACATCACCTGTTAGGGTATAACACACCCCTTAAGGATATCCAATCTGTGAACTTGTGGCATAAAGTTTACTTTATCTTGTGAGCCAATGAAAATGTAAAGTTTCTCCATGTCCATATGAATGTTTATGGCTACGGAATGGGCGTCCGTGTGCAGAAAGCCCGGGAATTCAGCTGAAACGTGAGCGTGTGACGTCAGTGTTTGAGGCTGTGTGGTCCGTGCAGGAGGGTAGCCTAGCAACCAGGCACGCTATTAACTAAAAGCCCGCGAAAACAGAAGGTGTGTCCGCGCGGCCATCACGTGGTGCTGGGAGACTAGAAACATGCGGACCGTGCAGAAGGGTTGCCAGGGCAACCCTGCGCGTTACCGCTCGGGGGCCCGCGAACGCAGGGAAGGCGTGTCTGTGCAATCATCACATGATCCAGGGTAATCCCTCGTGTGATGACTGACGTCTTTCACACAGGGACACCCGGGATAGGTTGCCAAATAGCAACATCGCTGACTCGGAAGAGCCGGCGAACACAAGAGGCGTGTCCGCACAGTAGTCACGTGACCCTGGGTTGTCCACCGTGTGATGACTCACACGTGGTCACTCAAGGTCGGTTGTCAGGCAACGGGGACGCAATGTTAGGGAAGTCCGCAATAATGCGGACATACTCGCACTGCAGTCCTCCATTACAGGAGAGAACTCCCCCATGACACCTGGCACTAATCCCCATTAAGGGTACATCAGTATGCCAGGGCAGATGGACATAGGTGCCTTCTCCGGACAATCCTGGTATCCCTCTTAATGTAAAGAGAGACATGCAAGAAGTGAAAGTGAAAGTAATGAAATATAAAATATGATATGGAATAAAAATGAAAAATGCTGGTGAAGGGTGTAAAATAAATGGAGTGTTTTTAGGGCCGGATCTGAACTCGGCCGAAAACACTAAACCCCCTAAAAAATAAATAGAAGTGAATGAAAATATAATAATCAGTGTCATAACTGGAAGTCAAGACAATAGAGTGTATACGGGTAAGGAAAAATGTGTGTGTATATGTCCAAATATATAGTGTGTATATATATGGAATGTGTAAAGATGTGTAAAATCATGTATGAAAATGTGCTGAATGAGGGAATGAGGATTACTATGGTGACAAAAAAAAAAAGAAAAAAAAAAGGTGACACTAGAATAGGGTGAAACTGAAAAAATGTATTAGGATAGATTGATAAATGAGTTCAGATCCCATTCCACATTAAGCCCAAACGGGAAATAGGATCTGAGCTGGTGTATCCAGTATGTCTCAAGCTTGGATACCCCCTGGAGGCGTGACTCCCCCCGCCAATGGGGGACGAACTTGTCAATCACCTGGAAAGTGCTTCCCGTGGGGTCCTTGTTATGGTGGAGTAAGTAGTGTCGGGGTACCGTATGTTTGTCTTTACCTCCTTTTATACCCGCAATGTGTTCATTTACACGTATAGTGAATGTTCTGATAGTCCTGCCCACATATTGTTTTTTACATGGGCAGGTAATCAAATAAACCACATATTGACTGGTACAGGTGGCAAACTCTTTCATGTGGTAAATACGTGATGTAATTGTGGAACTGAAGGTATCTATTTTACGTCCACTTAACCCATTATGTACACATACACTACACCTACGACACGGATAGTAGCCTTGGCATTGTTGGAAAAAGGAGATTTTCTTTGGGGGATCTAGGATGTTGGGGGCAATTTGTCCCTGTATGGAACGAGCCCCTCTAAAAATGACCCCTGCATTTACCGGTAACGCAGGACCTAGAAATCTGTCACTCTTAAGTACTTTCCAGTGTTTTCTGACAATGGCCCTTATTTCTTTAAACTGGGTGGAGTATGTGGTAAAAAACGACCATTTGGCTCTGGAGTCAGAGGTGTCCCTGGACCGTTCCATGAGTGTCGAGTTCCTATCAATCTGTGATACTCGATTAATTTCTACATCTAGTTCTCCTGCATTATACCCCTTAGCTATAAATCTGTCCTTCAATATCTGAGATTGTGCAAAATAGTCCTTGATTTGGGAGCAATTGCGACGCAATCGTAGAAACTGGCTGCGTGGAACAGACCGTAACCATTGGGTGTGATGACAACTATCAGACGAGATATACCCGTTACGGTCTGTGGGTTTAAAGTAGGTTTTAAACTCCAGATGTTGGTCTACTACCATGATTTCCAAATCTAAAAAATGAATGGAATATGTACTGGCCTCATAACTCAGGGAAATACCGCGATCGTTGGCATTCAAGGATGCCATAAAAATGTCCAACGATTCCCGGTCTCCCTGCCATAGGAGGAGGATGTCGTCAATGTACCTGACCCAGAGAACCAACTCCGGTCTCTGGCAGGCATAGACGACATCCTCCTCCCACTGGGCCATAAAAAGGTTGGCCAGACTGGGGGCAAACTTAGCCCCCATGGCCACACCCTTTTGTTGTACGTAAAACTGGTTCTGAAAACAGAAGTAGTTGTGGCCGGTTGCAAACCGTAAAAGCTGCATAATAAAATTGCGCTGCAATATTGGTAAAGTATGGTTCTTAGAAAGATGTTTTTCAACCGCATTGAATCCCAGCAGATGTGGTATGCACGTATATAGCGCAGCCACATCGGCTGTGACCAAATAAGTTCCCTCCCTAAGTTTGACCTTTTCCAGACGTTGAATAACGTCCCTGGTGTCCTTAAGATAGGACGGAGTAGATTGAACCAGTGGTTGAAGGAAAAAGTCCACGTATCTTCCTATCCTGGACTTGACTGAGTCAATCCCACTGACAATGGGTCTGCCAGAGGGATTGACTGGGTCCTTGTGGACTTTAGGGAGATAATATATTGCGGGGATCCGTGGAACTAGAGGCACCAAATAATTCTTCTCTTTTTTATTAAGGATCCCTGGGTCAGGTACATTGACGACATCACCCTCCTATGGCAGGGAGACCGGGAATCGTTGGACATTTTTATGGCATCCTTGAATGCCAACGATCGCGGTATTTCCCTGAGTTATGAGGCCAGTACATATTCCATTCATTTTTTAGATTTGGAAATCATGGTAGTAGACCAACATCTGGAGTTTAAAACCTACTTTAAACCCACAGACCGTAACGGGTATATCCCGTCTGATAGTTGTCATCACACCCAATGGTTACGGTCTGTTCCACGCAGCCAGTTTCTACGATTGCGTCGCAATTGCTCCCAAATCAAGGACTATTTTGCACAATCTCAGATATTGAAGGACAGATTTATAGCTAAGGGGTATAATGCAGGAGAACTAGATGTAGAAATTAATCGAGTATCACAGATTGATAGGAACTCGACACTCATGGAACGGTCCAGGGACACCTCTGACTCCAGAGCCAAATGGTCGTTTTTTACCACATACTCCACCCAGTTTAAAGAAATAAGGGCCATTGTCAGAAAACACTGGAAAGTACTTAAGAGTGACAGATTTCTAGGTCCTGCGTTACCGGTAAATGCAGGGGTCATTTTTAGAGGGGCTCGTTCCATACAGGGACAAATTGCCCCCAACATCCTAGATCCCCCAAAGAAAATCTCCTTTTTCCAACAATGCCAAGGCTACTATCCGTGTCGTAGGTGTAGTGTATGTGTACATAATGGGTTAAGTGGACGTAAAATAGATACCTTCAGTTCCACGATTACATCACGTATTTACCACATGAAAGATTTTGCCACCTGTACCAGTCAATATGTGGTTTATTTGATTACCTGCCCATGTAAAAAACAATATGTGGGCAGGACTATCAGAACATTCACTATACGTGTAAATGAACACATTGCGGGTATAAAAGGAGGTAAAGACAAACATACGGTACCCCGACACTACTTACTCCACCATAACAAGGACCCCACGGGAAGCACTTTCCAGGTGATTGACAAGTTCGTCCCCCATTGGCGGGGGGAGTCACGCCTCCGGGGGGTATCCAAGCTTGAGACATACTGGATACACCAGCTCAGATCCTATTTCCCGTTTGGGCTTAATGTGGAATGGGATCTGAACTCATTTATCAATCTATCCTAATACATTTTTTCAGTTTCACCCTATTCTAGTGTCACCTTTTTTTTTTTGTCACTATAGTAACCCTCATTCCCTCATTCAGCACATTTTCATACATGATTTTACACATCTTTACACATTCCATATATATACACACTATATATTTGGACATATACACATACATTTTTCCTTACCCGTATACACTCTATTGTCTTGACTTCCAGTTATGACACTGATTATTATATTTTCATTCACTTCTATTTATTTTTTAGGGGGTTTAGTGTTTTCGGCCGAGTTCAGATCCGGCCCTAAAAACACTCCATTTATTTTACACCCTTCACCAGCATTTTTCATTTTTATTCCATATCATATTTTATATTTCATTACTTTCACTTTCACTTCTTGCATGTCTCTCTTTACATTAAGAGGGATACCAGGATTGTCCGGAGAGGGCACCTATGTCCATCTGCCCTGGCATACTGATGTACCCTTAATGGGGAATAGTGCCAGGTGTCATGGGGGAGTTCTCTCCTGTAATGGACGACTGCAGTGCGGGTATGTCCGCATTATTGCGGACTTCCCTAACATTGTGTCCCCGTTGCCTGACAACCGACCTTGAGTGACCACGTGTGAGTCATCACACGGTGGACAACCCAGGGTCACGTGACTACTGTGCGGACACGCCTCTTGTGTTCGCCGGCTCTTCCGAGTCAGCGATGTTGCTATTTGGCAACCTATCCCGGGTGTCCCTGTGTGAAAGACGTCAGTCATCACACGAGGGATTACCCTGGATCATGTGATGATTGCACAGACACGCCTTCCCTGCGTTCGCGGGCCCCCGAGCGGTAACGCGCAGGGTTGCCCTGGCAACCCTTCTGCACGGTCCACATGTTTCTAGTCTCCCAGCACCACGTGATGGCCGCGCGGACACACCTTCTGTTTTCGCGGGCTTTTAGTTAATAGCGTGCCTGGTTGCTAGGCAACCCTCCTGCACGGACCACACAGCCTCAAACACTGACGTCACACGCTCACGTTTCAGCTGAATTCCCGGGCTTTCTGCACACGGACGCCCATTCCGTAGCCATAAACATTCATATGGACATGGAGAAACTTTACATTTTCATTGGCTCACAAGATAAAGTAAACTTTATGCCACAAGTTCACAGATTGGATATCCTTAAGGGGTGTGTTATACCCTAACAGGTGATGTTCTTTGGGTCCAATGAGATTCATTTTTATTCGTTTGTTTACAGCCTATTGGTCTTGATCATTTTAGATGGTATACAGTAGTTTATAAATTTGGCCAGTGTTATGAGGGTCCCACATGCCCCTGTTGAAGGTCATTGGACCGAAACGCGTAGGGCGGCTTTTATAGACCCTATACACTGCTTTTATCCTGTGATCACTTTTTACATGTATTGTGTTCTTTTATGAATAAAAACACCCAGAATTACACTATATGGAAGCATTCCTTCCCTTTTTTACATATCCTGGAGAACCGCGGAACCACTTTGCCTTTTGGAATCCATTTTGGCCCTGCTTTGGTGGACATAGAGGGGACGTCCCGGCCTTGTAGAGGCTCTACCCTTGCCTCCAACACTTCACCATTTTGCCCAGGGTGGCATCAAGCTCCATTGATTCTATGCTCACGGCAGTAGAATCCAACCTTTCTGGTAAGCGTATTCCATCTATTCGCTAAAGTTGATGATATACAAGCTGAAGATTGGGAAGCAGACAGGATTGATACACAGATTTTTTTATCTCACTGCGGACTGTTGTCCTATTTGGACTATACATTCCCCCTTTTTCACTTGGGACATTAAGTCTATATGCACTTTGAATTCTATTCACTATTTACTCTTGTGTGTTTTAGCGCTACAATTTATTGTCATATTTGTTACGAGTATAGTAGCAAGTCCTAGTTGCAATCTTGAAACACCCAATACGAGGGCAATATGGAACCGCGCATTCATTTAAGGCTCGCCAGTTCCTTAATGTCTTGCAGGACAATTTTATGGGTCAGATGGTAGACGCACCAACTAGAAATAAAATATTAATGGATCTACTGATTACCAACAATACAGACCTGATCACAGATGTGGAAATACGGGGCAATTTAGGTAACAGTGATCACAGGTCAATTAGTTTCAGTATAAATCACACAAATAGGAAACATGAAGGGAACACAAAGACACTGAATTTCAAAACAGCCAACTTCCCTAAACTACAAACCTTGCTAAAAGGCATAAATTGGGATAAAATATTAGGAACAAAGAATACGGAGGAGAGATGGGTTTGCTTTAAGAGCATATTAAATAAGGGCATTAGCCAATGTATCCCATTGGGTAATAAATTTAAAAGAGCGAACAAAAATCCTGGATGGCTTAACTCCAATGTAAAAATGCATATAAAAGCAAAGGAGAAGGCCTTCAAAAAATACAAGGTTGAGGGATCATCCTCAGCATTCAGACTTTATAAAGAATGCAATAAGAAATGTAAGGGTGCAATTAGGACGGCTAAGATAGAACATGAAAGACACATAGCGGAGGAGAGCAAAAAAAATCCCAAGAAATTCTTTAAGTATGTAAACAGTAAAAAAGGGAGGACAGACCATATTGGCCCCATAAAGAATGAGGAAGGACATCTGGTTACAAAGGATGGGGAGATGGCAAAGGTATTGAATTTATTCTTCTCCTCAGTCTTCACGAGTGAATCGGGGTGCTTCAGTATCCAAAACTGCAGTGTTTATCCTCATGACACAACACAGGAAGCACCCCCATGGTTAACAGAGGACGGAATTAAAATTAGACTTGAGAAACTTAACATTAATAAATCACCGGGACCAGATGGCTTTCATCCGAGGGTACTTAGGGAACTCAGTCAGGTGATTGCCAGACCGTTGTTCCTAATTTTTACAGACAGTCTATTGACTGGAATGGTACCAGCTGATTGGAGAAAAGCCAATGTAGCACCAATATTTAAAAAGGGCCCAAAAAACATCCCTGGGAATTACAGACCAGTTAGCCTAACATCAATAGTATGTAAACTCTTGGAGGGGATGATAAGGGACTATATACAAGATTTTAGTAATAAGAACAATATCATTAGCAGTAATCAGCATGGATTCATGAAGAATCGTTCTTGCCAAACCAATCTATTAACCTTCTATGAGGAGGTGAGTTGCCATCTAGATAAAGGAAGGCCCGTAGACGTGGTGTATCTGGATTTTGCAAAAGCATTTGACACAGTTCCCCATAAACGTTTACTGTACAAAATAAGGTCCGTTGGCATGGACCATAGGGTGAGTACATGGATTGAAAACTAGCTACAAGGGCGTGTTCAGAGGGTGGTGATAAATGGGGAGTACTCAGAATGGTCAGGGGTGGGTAGTGGGGTTCCCCAGGGTTCTGTGCTGGGACCAATCCTATTTAATTTGTTTATAAATGACCTGGAGGATGGGATAAACAGTTCAATCTCTGTATTTGCAGACGATACTAAGCTAAGCAGGGCAATAACTTCTCCGCAGGATGTGGAAACCTTGCAAAAAGACCTGAACAAATTAATGGGGTGGGCGACTACATGGCAAATGAGGTTCAATGTAGAAAAATGTAAAATAATGCATTTGGGTGGCAAAAATATGAATGCAATCTATACACTGGGGGAGAACCTCTGGGGGAATCTAGGATGGAAAAGGACCTGGGGGTCCTAGTAGATGATAGGCTCAGCAATAGCATGCAATGCCAAGCTGCTGCTAATAAAGCAAACAGAATATTGGCATGCATTAAAAGGGGGATCAACTCCAGAGATAAAACGATAATTCTCCCGCTCTACAAGACTCTGGTCTGGCCGCACCTGGAGTATGCTGTCCAGTTCTGGGCACCAGTCCTCAGGAGGGATGTACTGGAAATGGAGCGAGTACAAAGAAGGGCAACAAAGCTAATAAAGGGTCTGGAGGATCTTAGTTATGAGGAAAGGTTGCGAGCACTGAACTTACTCTCTCTGGAGAAGAGAAGCTTGAGAGGGGATATGATTTCAATTTACAAATACTGTACTGGTGACCCCACAATAGGGATAAAACTTTTTCGCAGAAGAGAGTTTAATAAGACTCGTGGCCACTCATTACAATTAGAAGAAAAGAGGTTTAACCTTAAACTACGTAGAGGGTTCTTTACTGTAAGAGCGGCAAGGATGTGGAATTCCCTTCCACAGGCAGTGGTCTCAGCGGTGAGCATTGATAGCTTCAAGAAACTATTAGATAATCACCTGAATGACCGCAACATACAGGGATATGTAATGTAATACTGACACATAATCACACACATAGGTAGGACTTGATGGACTTGTCTTTTTTCAACCTCACCTACTATGTAACTATGTAACACATGTATGTATGAATCAAACATGAGTGTCCATATGTAATATTTGCGAATAAAAATAAGTGTCCATATATAGTAACAGAAAATAAGAATGTGAAGCAGTGATCTGAAATCAGTCCAAGAAAGACCCCTTGGGTGAATCCAACCAGAGTCAATGGTGTAAAAAATATGAGTGACAACCCATACAGTATCCGCAAATACCCAATAATTGCGCTTACCGCAAGGCAAGCGAACACCAGCCTGTATCATGTCTTGGTGTGGGGAATCCAGATGGTGCTCTTAGACTGTATACATCGTAGCTGAAAGGATGTAATGAGGACACCAAACTTCCATCTCATGGACATGTAAATAAAAGGAAACTGGCCATAGTTTAATACTGCCAAACTAATTAAAGTTTAGAAAAGGTAGAAAACTTACACTAGTGCATAAAGATACAGCAGGAAAAAAAAGGGAACTTAGAGTGAACACTAGCAAACTCAGTAGTGAAGATGAGACCCCACACTCCATGCAAATATTGCGCTTACCACAAGGCAAGCCAACAACAGCTTGTGTTCAGTATTGGTTAACCACACCACACTACGTGATCCACCACCAGGCAAATAATGCGCTTACCGCAAGGCAAGCCAACCACAGCTTATGTTCAATAGCAGTATGAGAGATCCATTGGCGTTCTGGACTGCTTGTGGCAGGAACCGGGGGATACAGCAGAGACTCCAAAATGACATCTCACAAGCATGTAAATAAAAAGGAACTGGCCATAGTGTAATACTGATAAAAACGGTTTAATAGATAAAGGTAGAAAACTCACATGAGTATGTAAAAATACAGCAAACAGCTGGCCGGCATAGCGAGCACCAGTCCACACTGAAAATGGCGATGACGTCAGAGCGTCAACCTCCCGACGTACGTTTCACCACAAATGGCGTTGTCTGGGGAACAGGCGACGCTCTGAATCATCGCTCTAAATAGTGTACAGCCAAACCACGCCTCGTTCTGAGATCTCAGCAGCGGAAGGAAGACATACGAGCCGCCTCTCTCTAATCACAGCTCATACTGCCATACGAGCCGCCTCTCCCTAATCACAGCTCATACTGCCATACGAGCCGCCTCTCCCTAATCACAGCTCATACTGCCATACGAGCCGCCTCTCCCTAATAACAGCTCATACTGCCATACGAGCCGCATCTCTCCAATCACAGCTCATATCAGCAAAAAGAGGAACAAGAACAAGACTGAATCTTGTACTCATATTCTAAAACATCTATGGCGGAAATAAATGTTTATTGCAAGGGAATAAAATGATTGTAAAAATAATCATAAAAAATGCCCAATCAAAAAGCTAAGCTATAATGGAGGGTTAGACAGGCTAGGCATTCGAAAGGAGCACCAAGCGAATCTACTATCGAAACTCTGCCCTCTTGTGGCAACTGAAGATGAGGCAGAACCTTGTGAAAAAAGGAGAAATATAAGTCTCAAATGAGAAATAATAAAATGATCTCTATAAATTCAAAAGAATGTATATTTGATCATGGATATAAATTCCACATATAAATAATATTACTTAATGTTGTTTGTGAGTAGGGATGAGCTTCGAGTTCGAGTCGAACTCATGTTCGACTCGAACATTGGCTGTTCGCAAGTTCGCCGAACAGCGAACAATTTGGGGTGTTCGCGGCAAATTCGAATGCCGCGGAACACCCTTTAAAAGTCTATGGGAGAAATCAAAAGTGCTAATTTTAAAGGCTTATATGCAAGTTATTGTCATAAAAAGTGTTTGGGGACCCGGGTCCTGCCCCAGGGGATGTGGATCAATGCAAAAAAAAATTTTAAAAACGGCCATTTTTTCAGGAGCAGTGATTTTAATAATGCTTAAAGTCAAACAATAAAAGTGTAATATTCCTTTAAATTTCGTAGCTGGGGGGTGTCTATAGTATGCCTGTAAAAGGGCGCATGTTTCCCGTGTTTAGAACAGTCTGACAGCAAAATGACATTTCGAAGGAAAAAACCCATTTAAAACTACTCGCGGCTATTGCATTGCCGACAATACACATAGAAGTTCATTGATAAAAACGGCATGGGAATTCCCTACAGGGGAACCCCGAACCAAAATTTCAAAAAAAAATGACGTGGGGGGTCCCCCTAAATTCCATACCAGGCCCTTCAGGTCTGGTATGGATATTAAGGGGAACCCCGGCCAAAATTTAAAAAAAAAATGACGTGGGGTTCCCCCTAAATTCCATACCAGACCCTTCGGTCTGGTATGGATTTTAAGGGGAACCCCGCGCCAAAAAAAAAAAAAAAAGGCGTGGGGTCCCCCCAAAAGTCCATACCAGACCCTTATCCGAGCACGCAACCTGGCAGGCCGCAGGAAAAGAGGGGGGGACGAGAGTGCGCCCCCCCTCCTGAACCGTACCAGGCCACATGCCCTCAACATTGGGAGGGTGCTTTGGGGTAGCCCCCAAAACACCTTGTCCCCATGTCGATGAGGACAAGGGCCTCATCCCCACAACCCTGGCCGGTGGTTGTGGGGGTCTGCGGGCGGGGGGCTTATCGGAATCTGGAAGCCCCCTTTAACAAGGGGACCCCCAGATCCCGCCCCCCCTGTGTGAATTGGTAAGGGGGTACTTACCCCTACCATTTCACTAAAAAACTGTCAAAAATGTTAAAAATGACAGGAGACTTCATCTTCTTCTTCTTCTGGTTCTTCTGGTTATTCCTCCTCCGCGGCGTCTTCTATCTTCTTCTCCTCTGGCCGCTCCGCACCCATGGCATGGGGGGAGGCTCCCGCTCTTCTCTTCATTTTCTTCTCTTCTTCCTTCTTCTCTTCTTCTCTTCTTCATTTTCTTCTCCGGGCCGCTCCGCACCCATGCTGGCATGGAGGGAGGCTCCCGCTGTGTGACGGCGTCTCCTCGTCTGACGGTTCTTAAATAACGGGGGGGGGCCACCCGGTGACCCCGCCCCCCTCTGACGCATGGGACATGACGGGACTTCCCTGTGGCATTCCCCGTGACGTCACAGGGAAGTCCCGTCAAGTCACCGTGCGTCAGAGGGGGGCGGGGTCACCGGGTGGCCCCGCCCCCCGTTATTTAAGAACCATCAGACGAGGAGACGCCGTCACACAGCGGGAGCCTCCTTCCATGCCAGCATGGATGCGGAGCGGCCCGGAGAAGAAAATGAAGAATAGAAGAAGGAAGAAGAGAAGAAAACGAAGAGAAGAGCGGGAGCCTCCCCCCATGCCATGGGTGCGGAGCGGCCCGAGGAGAAGAAGATAGAAGATGCCGCGGAGGAGATGCTGGACGAGAACGCCGGAGGAAGAACCAGAAGAGCCAGAAGAACCAGAAGAAGAAGATGAAGGAAGATAGAAGAAAGAAGAAGCATTTAAATAAAGGAATTGTCAAAAACTGTCTCTTGTCATTTTTAACATTTTTGACAGTTTTTTAGTGAAATGGTAGGGGTAAGTACCCCCTTACCATTTCACACAGGGGGGGGGCAGGATCTGGGGGTCCCTTTGTTAAAGGGGGCTTCCAGATTCCGATAAGCCCCCCGCCCGCAGACCCCCACAACCACCGGCCAGGGTTGTGGGGATGAGGCCCTTGTCCTCATCAATATGGTGACAAGGTGTTTTGGGGGGTTACCCCAAAGCACCCTCCCAATGTTGAGGGCATGTGGCCTGGTACGGTTCAGGAGGGGGGGGCGCACTCTCGTCCCCCCCTCTTTTCCTGCGGCCTGCCAGGTTGTGTGCTCGGATAAGGGTCTGGTATGAATTTTTGGGGGGACCCCACGCCATTTTTTTTTTGGGGGCGCGGGGTTCCCCTTAAAATCCATACCAGACCTGAAGGGTCTGGTATGGAATTTAGGGGGAACCCCACGTCATTTTTTTTAAAAATTTTGGCTGGGGTTCCCCTTAATATCCATACCAGACCTGAAGGGCCTGGTATGGAATTTAGGGGTCCCCCACGTCATTTTTTTTTTTAAATTTTGGTTCGGGGTTCCCCTGTGGGGAATTCCCATGCCGTTTTTATCAATGAACTTCTATGTGTATTGTCGGCAATGCAATAGCCGCGAGTAGTTTTAAATGGGTTTTTTCCTTCGAAATGTCATTTTGCTGTCAGACTGTTCGAAACACTGGAAACATGCACCCCTTTACAGGCATACTATAGACACCCCGCAGCTACGAAATTTAAAGGGATATTACACTTTTATTGTTTGACTTTAAGCATTATTAAAATCACTGCTCCTGAAAAAACTGCAGTTTTTAAAACTTTTTTTTGCATTGATCCATGTCCCCTGGGTTAGGACCCAGGTCCCCAAACACTTTTTATGACAATAACTTGCTTATAAACCTTTAAAATTAGCACTTTTGATTATTCATGTTCGTGTCCCATAGACTTTAACGGTGTTCGCGCGTTCGAACGAACTTTTTTCCTGTTCGCATGTTCTGGTGCGAACCGAACAAGGGGGTGTTCGGCTCATCCCTATTTGTGAGTAATAAAGGCGAATACTCCCCAAAACCAATTTAGTTGTTGGTAAATATCATATGCCAATGGAGTAGGTATACAAATAAAAAACAAAAAACAAAATATGCTAAAATTATCCACTTGCCGACCGCCTCACGCATATATACGTGAGCAGAGCGGCACGGGCAGGCAAAATCACGTACCTGGTACGTGATTGCCTTCCCGCGGGCGGGGGGTCCGATCGGACCCCCCCCGGTGCCATCGGCGGTCGGCGTTTGGCTGGGAGAGTTGAGAGACGAGGGGGAGGCCATCCGATCGTGGCCCCCCCTCGCGATCGCTCCCAGCCAATGAGAAACATCCCCTGCCTCTGTATAGTACACAGAGGCAGAGGATGTGATGTCATCTCTCATCGGCTGGCCAGTTTCCGTTCCAGCACCGAGGAGAGAAGACATGTAAGTGCACCAACACACACACACAACACAGTAGAACATGCCAGGCACACTAAACACCCCTGATCGCCCCCCGATCCCCCCCCAATCACCCCCCCCCGTCACAAACTGACACCAAGCAGGTTTTTTTGTTTTGTTTTGTTTTGTTTTTTTCCTGATTACTGCATAGTGTCAGTTTGTGACAGTTAGCAGTGGTAGGACAGTTAGTATTAGCCCCCTGTAGGTCTAGGGTACCCCCCTAACCCCCCCTAATAAAGTTTTAACCCCTTGATCACCCCCTGTCACCAGTGTCGCTAAGCGATCATTTTTCTGATCGCTGTATTAGTGTCGCTGGTGACGCTAGTTAGGAACGTAAATATTTAGGTTCGCTGTCAGCGTTTTTATAGCGACAGGGACCCCCATATACTACCTAATAAATGTTTTAACCCCTTGATTGCCCCCTAGTTAACCCTTTCACCACTGATCACCGTATAACTGTTACGGGTGACGCTGGTTAGTTCGTTTATTTTTTTTGTTAGTGTCAGGGCACCCGCCGTTTATTACCGAATAAAGGTTTAGCCCCCTGATCGCCCGGCGGTGATATGCGTCGCCCCAGGCAGCGTCAGATTAGCGCCAGTACCGCGAACACCCACGCACGCACCGTACACGCACCGTACACCTCCCTTAGTGGTATAGTATCTGAACGCATCAATATCTGATCTGATCAGATCTATACTAGCGTCCCCAGCAGTTTAGGGTTCCCAAAAACGCAGTGTTAGCGGGATCAGCCCAGATACCTGCTAGCACCTGCGTTTTGCCCCTCCGCCCAGCCCACCCAAGTGCAGTATCGATCGATCACTGTCACTTACAAAACACTAAACGCATAACTGCAGCGTTCGCAGAGTCAGGCCTGATCCCTGCGATCGCTAACAGTTTTTTGGTAGCATTTTGGTGAACTGGCAAGCACCAGCCCCAAGCAGCGTCAGATTAGCGCCAGTACCACTAACACCCACGCACGCACCGTACACCTCCCTTAGTGGTATAGTATCTGATCGGATCAATATCTGATCCGATCAGATCTATACTAGCGTCCCCAGCAGTTTAGGGTTCCCAAAAACGCAGTGTTAGTGGGATCAGCCCAGATACCTGCTAGCACCTGCGTTTTGCCCCTCCGCCCGGCCCAGCCCAGCCCACCCAAGTGCAGTATCGATCGATCACTGTCACTTTTTTTTGTAGCGTTTTGGTGAACTGGCAAGCGCCAGCGGCCTAGTACACCCCGGTCGTAGTCATACCAGCACTGCAGTAACACTTGGTGACGTGGCGAGTCCCATAAGTGCAGTTCAAGCTGGTGAGGTGGCAAGCACAAGTAGTGTCCCGCTGCCACCAAAAAGACAAACACAGGCCCGTCGTGCCCATAATGCCCTTCCTGCTGCATTCGCCAATCCTAATTGGGAACCCACCACTTCTGCAGCGCCCGTATTTCCCCCATTCACATCCCCAACCAAATGCAGTCGGCTGCATGAGAGGCATTTATATGTCCTCCCGAGTACCCCTACCCAACGAACCCCCCCAAAAAAGATGTGTCTGCAGCAAGCGCGGATATAGACGTGACACCCGCTATTATTGTCCCTCCTGTCCTGATAATCCTGGTCTTTGCATTGGTGAATGTTTTGAACGCTACCATTCACTAGTTGAGTATTAGCGTAGGGTACAGCATTGCACAGACTAGGCACACTTTCACAGGGTCTCCCAAGATGCCATCGCATTTTGAGAGACCCGAACCTGGAACCGGTTACAGTTATAAAAGTTACAGTTACAAAAAAAAAGTGTAAAAAAAAAAAAAAACACAAACAAAAATAAAAAAAAATAGTTGTCGTTTTATTGTTCTCTCTCTCTCTATTCTCTCTCTGGTGTTCTGCTCTTTTTTACTGTATTCTATTCTGCAATGTTTTATTGTTATTATGTTTTATCATGTTTGCTTTTCAGGTATGCAATTTTTTATACTTTACCGTTTACTGTGCTTTATTGTTAACCATTTTTTTGTCTTCAGGTACGCCATTCACGACTTTGAGTGGTTATACCAGAATGATGCCTGCAGGTTTAGGTATCATCTTGGTATCATTCTTTTCAGCCAGCGGTCGGCTTTCATGTAAAAGCAATCCTAGCGGCTAATTAGCCTCTAGACTGCTTTTACAAGCAGTGGGAGGGAATGCCCCCCCCACCGTCTTCCGTGTTTTTCTCTGGCTCTCCTGTCTCAACAGGGAACCTGAGAATGCAGCCGGTGATCCAGCCAGCTGACCATAGAGCTGATCAGAGACCAGAGTGGCTCCAAACATCTCTATGGCCTAAGAAACCGGAAGCTACGAGCATTTTAGGACTTAGATTTCGCCGGATGTAAACAGCGCCATTGGGAAATTGGGAAAGCATTTTATCACACCGATCTTGGTGTGGTCAGATGCTTTGAGGGCAGAGGAGAAATCTAGGGTCTAATAGACCCCAATTTTTTCAAAAAAGAGTACCTGTCACTACCTATTGCTATCATAGGGGATATTTACATTCCCTGAGATAACAATAAAAATGATTTAAAAAAAAATATGAAAGGAACAGTTTAAAAATAAGATAAAAAAGCAAATAAATAATAAAGAAAAAAAAAAAAAAAAAAAAAAAAAGCACCCCTGTCCCCCCTGCTCTCGCGCTAAGGCGAACGCAAGCGTCGGTCTGGCGTCAAATGTAAACAGCAATTGCACCATGCATGTGAGGTATCACCGCGAAGGTCAGATCGAGGGCAGTAATTTTAGCAGTAGACCTCCTCTGTAAATCTAAAGTGGTAACCTGTAAAGGCTTTTAAAGGCTTTTAAAAATGTATTAATTTTGTTGCCACTGCACGTTTGTGCGCAATTGTAAAGCATGTCATGTTTGGTATCCATGTACTCGGCTTAAGATCATCTTTTTTATTTCATCAAACATTTGGGCAATATAGTGTGTTTTAGTGCATTAAAATTTAAAAAAGTGTGTTTTTTCCACAAAAAATGCGTTTGAAAAATCGCTGCGCAATTACTGTGTGAAAAAAAAAAATGAAACACCCACCATTTTAATCTGTAGGGCATTTGCTTTAAAATAATATATAATGTTTGGGGGTTCAAAGTAATTTTCTTGCAAAAAAAAATAATTTTTTCATGTAATCAAAAAGTGTCAGAAAGGGCTTTGTCTTCAAGTGGTTAGAAGAGTGGGTGATGTGTGACGTAAGCTTCTAAATGTTGTGCATAAAATGCCAGGACAGTTCAAACCCCCCCAAATGACCCCATTTTGGAAAGTAGACACCCCAAGCTATTTGCTGAAAGGCATGTCGAGGCCATGGAATATTTTATATTGTGACACAAGTTGCGGGAAAGAGACAATTTTTTTTTTTTTTTTTTTTTTTTGCACAAAGTTACCACTAAATGTTATATTGCTCAAACGTGCCATGGGGATTTGTGAAATTACACCCCAAAATAAATTCTGTTGCTTCTCCTGAGTACGGGGATACCACATGTGTGGGACTTTTTGGGAGCCTAGCCGCGTACGGGACCCCGAAAACCAAGAACCGCCTTCAGGCTTTCTAAGGCCGTAAATTTTTGATTTCACTCTTCACTGCCTATCACAGTTTCGGAGGCCATGGAAAGCCCAGGTGGCACAAAACCCCCCCAAATGACCCAATTTTGGAAAGTAGACACCCCAAGCTATTTGCTGAGAGGTATAGTGAGTATTTTGCAGACCTCACTTTTTGTCACAAGGTTTTGAAAATTGAAAAAAGAAAAAAAAAAATTTTTTTTTCTGGTCTTTCTTCATTTTCAAAAACAAATGAGAGCTGCAAAATACTCACCATGCCTCTCAGCAAATAGCTTGGGGTGTCTACTTTCCAAAATGGGGTCATTTGGGGGGGGTTGTGCCATCTTGGCATTTTATGGCCTTCAAAACTGTGATAGGTAGTGAGGAGTGAAATCAAAAATGTATGCCCTTAGAAATCCTGAAGGTGGTGCTGGGTTTTCGGGGCCCCGTACGCGGCTAGGCTCCCAAAAAGTGCCACACATGTGGTATCCCCGTACTCAGGAGAAGCAGCTGAATGTATTTTGGGGTGCAATTCCACATATGCTCATGGCCTATGTGAGCAATATATCATTTAGTGACAACTTTTTGTAAATTTTTTTTTTTTTTTTGTCATTATTCAATCACTTGGGACAAAAAAAATAAATATTCAATGGGCTCAACATGCCTCTCAGCAATTTCCTTGGGGTGTCTACTTTCCAAAATGGGGTCATTTGGGGGGGGGTTTGTACTGCCCTGCCATTTTAGCACCTCAAGAAATGACATAGGCAGTCATAAACTAAAAGCTGTGTAAATTCCAGAAAATGTACCCTAGCTTGTAGACGCTATAACTTTTGCGCAAACCAATAAATATACGCTTATTGACATTTTTTTACCAAAGACATGTGGCCGAATACATTTTGGCCTAAATGTATGACTAAAATTTAGTTTATTGGATTTTTTTTATAACAAAAAGTAGAAAATATCATTTTTTTTCAAAATTTTCAGTCTTTTTCCGTTTATAGCGCAAAAAATAAAAACGGCAGAGGTGATCAAATACCATCAAAAGAAAGCTCTATTTGTGGGAAGAAAAGGACGCAAATTTCGTTTGGGTAGAGCATTGCATGACCGCGCAATTAGCAGTTAAAGCGACGCAGTGCCAAATTGTAAAAAGTGCTCTGGTCAGGAAGGGGGTAAATCCTTCCGGGGCTGAAGTGGTTATAAGAAATATGGGCAGGTGTGGGAATAATTAAAAATGTTAAAAGTAAATTTAAATACGAAAAAATCCTTCATGAATGCTGAGATATCACATCGAGTTAACATCAAATTAAACATTATGCATTATCAATAAAAGCATTTAAGTCTACTTCAACGTTCAACCCGAACGGTGTGTAACATTTAATTTTGAAAATCCATGCCATTTCTAAACGAGAAATTCCTCGCACCAAAGATCCCCTCTCCAGCGGTGTGTGTATTTATCAATGCCCAGGAAGACAGTTTTATCCGGATTTCTATCGTGAACTTCCGAGTAATGTCTGGACACCGGATGTTTGGGGAAACCGTTGAGGATATTAGTCACGTGCTCATTTAGTCTGACCCTGAGGGGGCGCTTAGTCCTGCCCACATACTGAAGCCAACAAGGGCATTGGAGCAGGTATACAACCCCCTCAGTGGAGCACGTGATAAAAGGTTTGATAGCAAACTCTACATGTGTGCTAGAAGACCTAAAACTCAAAGTTCTCCTATGTGTGCAGCCATTTAATGAACATATCCTGCATCTCCTGCATTGATAAAATCCAGAAAGATTATTGAAAAAACTGTTTTTGATATTAGGGGGGTCAATGATGTTATTAGCAATGGTGCCCATTAAAGAGGGCACACCCCTGTAAACCACTTGGGGTCTGGCAGGGAGGAAAGTATTAAGGATCGTGTCATTGGTGAGGATATGCCAATGTCTATTGATTATATTCCTCACTGATCTATGTTGAATAGAGTAGGCCGTAATGAATGGGATGGAAGGCATCCTACTGTTATTAGGTGGTTTCTCAATAAGGAGATCTTTCCTATCCATAGCTAACACCTCCTTTAAGGTATTAGCCAGAGGTGTGTGTGAATATCCCTTCTCTAAGAATCTTTTAGTCAGTATATCGGCCTGCGAAAGAAATTCACCAATGTCCGAATAATTACGCCTTAGGGCACCGACTTAATCCAGGATTCATGATGGCAACTATTGGTGGGAATGTACGAGTTGCGGTCGGTGCTCTTAACCACTTGACAACTGGGCACTTAAATCCCCTTCCTAACCAGACCAATTTTCAGCTTTTGGTGCTCTCACATTTTGAATGACAATTACTCAGTCATGCAACACTGTATCTTTATGAAATTTTTGTCCTTTTTTTCACACAAATAGAGCTTTCTTTTGGTGGTATTTAATCACCGCTGGGTTCTTTATTTTTTGCGCCGTAAAAGAAAAAAGACCGAAAAATCTGTAAAAAAAAATACATTTTTCTTCATTTCTGTTATAATATTTTGCAAAATAGTAATTTTTCTTCATATATTTTGGCCAAAATTTATACCGCTACATATCTTTGGTAAAAATAACCCAAATCAGTGGATATTATTTGGTCTTTTTGAAAGTTATAGAGTCCAAAAGCTATGGTGCGAATATCTGAAAATTGATCACACCTGAAGTACTGACGGCCTATCTAAATTCTTGAGACCCTAACATGCCAGAAAAGTACAAATACCCCCCAAATGACCCCTTTTTGGAAAGAAGACATTCCAAGGTATTTAGAAAGATGCATGGTGAGTTTTTTGAAGTTGTCATTTTTTCCCACAATTCTTTGCAAAATCAAGGTTTTTTTTTTTACTTTTTTTTTTTCCACAAAATTGTCATATTAGCAGGGTATTTCTCACAGACCGCATATGCATACCACAAATTACACCCCAAAACACATTCTGCTATTACTCCCGAGTACGGCGATACCACATGTGTGAGACTTTTACACAGCATGGCCACATACAGAGGCCCAACATGCAGGGGAGCACCTTCAGGCGTTCTGGAGCACCCAGGCCAATTCTGACATTTCTCTCCTACATGTAAAAATCATAATTTATTAGCTAGAAAATTACTTAGAACCCCAAAACATTATATATGTTTTTTTAGCAAAGACCCTAGAGAATACAATGACGGTCGTTGCAACTTTTTATCTCGCACGGTATTTGCGCAGCAATTTTTTTAACGCGTTTTTTTGGAAAAAAAAATGTTTTGTGCTTTACAAAAACCAAAACAGTAAAGTTAGCTCAATGTTTTTGCATAATGTGAAAGATGAAGTTACACCGAGTAAATAGATACCCAACATGTCACCCTTCAAAATTGCACGCGCTTGTGGAATGGCGCCAAACTTTGCTACTCAAAAATCCCCATAGGCGACGCTTTAAAATTTTTTACTGGTTACATGTTTTGAGTTACAGAGGAGGTCTAGGGCCAAAATTATTGCTCTCGCTCTACCGATCGCAGCGATACCTCACATGTGTGGTTTGAACACCGTTTTCATATGTGGGCGGCTTACGTATGCGTTCGCTTCTGCATGCGAGCACATAGGGACAGGGGCGCTTTAAAATTTTTATTTTTTTTTTTATTGTTCATTTTACTTTATTTATTTTAGTTTGATGCTTTTTTCCAAAAAAAAAAAAAAATTTTTGACCACTTTTATTCCTATTACAAGGAATGTAAACATCCTTGTAATAGGAATATGGCATGACAGGTCCTCTTTACAGTGAGATATGGGGTCAATAAGACCCCACATCTCACCTCTAGGCTGGGAAGCCTGAAATTTAAAAAAAAAAAAAACGATCCTGGCTTCGATCGTAGCTGTGAGTCGGTAGAAGTGCGGGAGGGGGGACATCCATTCTCGCCTCCCGTAAGAACGGTCAAGCAGTGGAACAGCCGCTATGATCATTCTTATGGTGTAGGGAATCGCCGGCTGAAAAAGCTGATATCTGAATGATGCCTGTAGCTGCAGGCATCATTCAGATATCCCGCACAAAGTCAAGGACGTTGTATGATGGCCGGCGGGCGGGAAGTAGTTAAAACACTTTTTTTTTTTTTTAACACAAAGTTGTCCATTTATACAATATTTCTACCACATTACATGTACATACCAAAAATGACACCCCAAAATAGATTCTCCTACTCCTCCTGAGTACGGCGATACCACATGTGTGAGACTTCCACAGCCTGGCCACATACAGGGGCCGAGTACAGCCGAGCATGGCTCAGCATGGCAGGGTATGGCTGGGTATGGCGGGGTATTGCGGAGTATGGCGGGGTATTGCGGAGTATTGCGGAGTATGGCGGGGTATGGCGGAGTATGGCGGAGTATGGCGGGGTATGGCGGAGTATGGCGGGGTATGGCGGGGTATGGCGGGGTATGGCGGAGTATGGCGGAGTATGGTGGGGTATGGCGGAGTATGGCGGGATATGGCGGGGTATGGCGGGGTATGGCAGGGTAATGCGGGGCTTTGCAGAGTATTGTGGGGGTATTGCAGAGTAATGTGGGGCTTTGCAGAGTATTATGGGGGTATTGCAGAGTAATGTGGGGCTTTGCAGAGTATTATGGGGGTATTGCATAGTAATGTGGGGCTTTGCAGAGTATTATGGGGGTATTGCAGAGTAATGTGGGGCTTTGCAGAGTATTATAGGGGCTTTGCAGAGTATTGCACAGCAGAAGGGATGGCTGAGCATGGATGGATGGATGTCTCTGTGCAGCACTGTGGGCACTACACATCCAGCCCACAGCGCTGCAGCCATCCATCCCCCTCTCCTCCACAGTGTACCGATCGGTACACAGGAGGGGAGGAGAGGAACCGGCGTCATCAGATGACGCCGGTCTGTTTACATGTGATTGCGCCGTCATTTGACGGCGCGATCACATGGTTAACGGCCGCGATCAGTGGCCATTTACCGGGATCTGTGATGCGCACACGAATGTGCTCGGGTGCGCGCCCCAGGGGGCGCGCGAGAGGGGAATTCCGGGAGGACGTCATATGACGTCCTCCCAGAGTTAAGCAACCACCCTGCAGCCGTCATTCGGCTATGGCCCGGTTGTTAAGTGGTTAAAAAGAGTGGCTGTGGTAAACTGACCACCCTCTATTCTAATGGATAGATCCAGGAAGCTAATCTTTTGTTGGCTAGCCTCATAGTTGAGAAAGATGCCCCTCTCATTGATATTAAGTTCCTCAAGGAATAAATCAAGATCAACCCTATTACCATCCCATAGGAGGAGGATGTCGTCTATATATCTGGCCCACAAGACTATCTGGGGTCTATTTTGGGCATAGACGACATCCTCCTCCCAAAGGGCCATGAAGAGGTTCGCCAGGCTGGGGGCATACTTAGCCCCCATGGCGACCCCTCTGTCCTGTTTGTAAAATTGCCCTCCAAACCAAAAATAACTGCGAGAAGCAGCAAAATGAAGCAGTTCAAGAATGAAAGAAATTTGGTCGGTGTGGAGTTTGGAGTCACGCCTTAAAAAATGTTCGACTGCATGGAGGCCGAGACTATGTGGTATGACAGTATAAAGCGATGTGACATCGGCTGTCACCATCCATAGTCCAGGCCTCGGTGCGATTCCAGCAAGGGAATTGATTACATGTTGTGAATCTTTAATATAAGAAGGTGCCTTTACAACTAAGGGTTGCAAGAAAAAATCTATGTACCTGCCCACCCGGGACGTGATGGAATCTATACCACTCACGATTGGACGTCCCGGGGGGCAGGTAGGGTGCTTATGAATCTTTGGAAGATAATATATCACTGGTGTCCTCGGCGCCCTAGGTATAAGGCAGGACTTCTCTTTTTTGTTAAGGACACCCAGTTCAAAGCCCCTCTGGACTAAAGCTTCCAATTCCTTCTTGTATTTGATTTTAGAATCGGAGAGAAGAGGGGTATATGTATCCTTGTCACCTAATATCCTATGCATTTCTGCTAGGTAATCTTGTTTATCTAAAACTATGATACCACCCCCTTATCAGCAGGCCTGATGACTAAATTTTTGTTTTCACATAATGAATGCAGCCCTGCTACAAAATCTCTATCAGTCTTAACCTTATTGATAGGCATTTTATCCAAATCACTGAGTACTATGTCTCTGAAAACTTTAAGGGAGGGAGCCAAAACCCCAGGGGGATTAAATAAAGAGGCGTTTGCAAGCCCTGAATGTGTATAACCAACAGACGGAACATGATTGGTTTGGATAGGGTTGGATACCATATACCGCTTGATGCTCAGTCTTCGTATGAACTTATGAATGTCCATGTAGGACTGAAATTTGTTCAGCCTACATGGGGGAGCAAATTTCAGACCCTTACTCAGCACCAATTTTTCTGAGCCGGTCAGAACAGCAGTACTTGGATTAAATATTCCATCCTCCGTTATGACTTCTTCATTTTTTGGTCGTAACCTTCTCCCTCCCCGGGTCCCTCTTTTGCATCCATGGGTCTTTTTTTGCCTTGGGTGGTTTTGTGAAAACCCCAATGCTGATTGGCATTGGAAGGGCCAGGACTAGCCAAATCTTCACCAATATCAAACCTAGAATGTGGTAATGGATTTGATATGCCAGATGCACCTCTAGGTTCGGGGTTCTCACTGGGACCATCTAAATTCCTCAATGGGTAGAAATTATTGTGAGTGCTCACATTATATTCTGGTCCTTCTCTCCTATCTGAAGCTCCATAATGATCAAAGTGACGATATTCCATTTCGTATCTGTCAGAGTGATCAGGCCTATACCCCATATGGGAGTCATACTCATGATGGTAGTTGGTCCCATTAGTAGTGTTACGGGGGAAAGGTGGAGCACCCCTATTATTGTATTGATAAAATTGCCATTCATAGGCTGACTGGGGGGGGGATAGTTATAATTCTAAGGAATCCCTGAATTTTCATAACCTCTATCTCTCACCCGGCTGGGAGGACCCCTCACCCCTTTACCCCGCCGTTGGGCAAAGGTGTATAGTTAGAAGGGCCTCCACTTCTCCCCATCCCACCACGCCTGAAAGGTGATTGGTGGGAAGTAGGTTTACCTCTCCGGGGAGGTCCTGGGTATCCTCCAGGTGGTCGTATAGGGTTAGGCCTAGTATTGGTAGAGGGAGGAACCACACTGATGTTGACTGGGGCTCCAACCTCCATGGCTTCATTATTTATGTTGGTTTGTTCTGCCAACAATTTTTTCTGCCATTCACTACTCCTCCTTGATAGTCCCCTAAATCTCTATTATACTTCTTTTTCTTCTTGGTTTTTTGATCTTGTCCTCCTTATCTAACAATTTTAAAAGGGAGGACGACCTATCTTGATAGTCCATACTCCCTTTGAAAGGAGTGAGCTTATCTTTGATATTCTTGATTTCTTCATCTAAACGGGCAAGTTTATTGTTCTTACGTCCAACCAGAAATCTAAGAAACTCAACCCCTGCCGTATTAAAGTAGGCGAACCATTCTTCCAACTGGACGTCTCCCTGTTGGGGGCTAACCTCCCACCTGAGGCTACGAGGAACCATCTGGTTTTTAATGTACGTATCTAGATAGGCGATATCCCACTGGGTGTGAAGCTCAGAAATGGTCAAGTTTTTGAGCTTCATAAAGAGACCACCCAGATCACCTTCATCTCTGTCAGGAAAGGGTCCATCCGCTGGTAAGATATATCGTTTGGCATGCAGTACTGGGGTCCACCAGCAGGTGTCTCCTGGCAGTGTTGAACTGTCAGGAGAATATTTCCCTGCTGGTGTCATTTCATCTTTTGGCCGCAGTACTGATGTCCACCAGCGGATGGATCCTGGCAGTATGGAGCAGACAACACTCCCTGCGCTCAGGTGTGACTTGAAGCCAATTATAGTCAGCCCTATAAATACCCGGCAAGCCCTCACATGCTCGCCTTGGTATCTTTCTCCCTGTGCCTTGACCTTGCTGCCTGTATCCTGATTGTGAACCTGTTCTGTCCCGCTCTGCTCTGATCCGATCCGATCCCTATCCCAGGCCCATCCTGTTCTTGTCCCTCCTGACTCCCTTGGATCCCTACCCTGCAGCTTCACCATCCATCCTCTCCCCTTCCTGCTGGTTTCCCGTCCTTACCCATCTGCTGACCTCCTGTGTATGACCCTGGCTTGGCTAACGTTTATGTTTCTGGTTTATCCCTTGTTCCTGCTTACCTGCTGTGTATGACCCTGGCCTGGCTGACATCTGTGATTCCGGTATTGCCCCTTGCTGTATATACTATTGTTTGCTGTGGGTTTGTTGTGTTGGTTTTGCACTGTTTGTATTTTCTGAGTTATCACTTATTTTTAATAAATATTATTTATTCATTTACATGCGTTTGGGTTATCTCTGTGCAGTCCACACAGTCTGGTCAATTAGATTCCCTGACAGTATACCAAGGCCATCCCTGACCAGACGTGGCTGCCTTGAGGAAACCATCCTGGTTTATCGGGTCTGCTAATATGGATTTCGATGAAATCATTTATTATTCTCTGCTAGCAGAAGAGGATGGTGAATATTGTCACCAGATTTTAAAAGGGTGGACTAGTGACCAGCTGATGGAAACTATCCGATCAGCTCATTCCCTAGTGGATCAGGGGTATATGTCTTTTGAAGATGTTCAGCCCCTGATCCAGTTATGTGCAAAACCAGCCCTGTCATGCATTCCCGAGGGAAGTGATGATTTTTCGCCCCCCTTCAATTATGGCCAAGTTGAATCCCTGGTTTGGTTGTTAGAGGATGATCCAGCCTATTTTATGGAACATTATTCCTCTTGTTCACAGCAAGTGTTGTCTAATTGCATCCAGTCGGTGCAATCCTTGATTAGTCAGGCTGTGTGTGAATCAGCGTTTGTTCAACCTGTGCTGCAGGCATGGTCAGATCTCCTGTCTTTAGCTAAGCCACAATATTCCAGCCCTGCCATTAATCATCTGTCTTCCCAAAAATGTATCTCCCCGTCGCCTATGGCAACCTCAGCTACAGCCCAGTTTACTCAACCCCCTACCAAATACTACTACCCAGTCTCCAAGTGTAGCACCTATCCCGCCTTCAGACCACCTGTCTCTTCTCCTCCACCTGTAACAGTCCCACAAAACCCCTCTCTAGCTACAGTTCCTTGGTCTTCCTTCGATCCAGCTACTTTCTTTTCTTTCAGCCCTGCATCTACATACAAAACTGCACGGGCTAAACCAAAAAAGAAACAAAAATTCTTTCCTACCCACACGATCCTGCCAGTAACCCAACTTGCTTCCACACCAACTAACCCACCTGATTCTGTCAAACCTCTGCCTGCTACCCAGCCTGACAGTCCAGTGCCTGCTACCGAGCCTGATGCGCCAGTGTCTTCTACTCAACCTGTTGTGCCAATGTCTGTGCTCGCTGTCCAGTTTGAGGTCCCAGTGCCTGCTGCTCAGCCTGACATCTCAGTGCCCATGTTCCAGTCTGACGCTTCAGTGACTACTGTCCAGTCCGATGTACCTATTGTTCAGCCTGGTATGCCAGCACCTGCTGTTCTGCCCGATGTGCCAGCGCCTGTGTCTGCTGCCCAGTCTAAAGTTCCAGTACCCGCTGCCTGATCTGATGTCTCGGTGCCGGCTTTCCAGTCCGCTTTCCAGCCTGATGTGCCAGTGTCTGCTACTCAGCCAGTTGTGCCAATGCCTGTGTCCGCTGCCCAGTTTGAGGTCCCAGTGCCTGCTGCTCAGCCCGAAATCCCAGTGTCCATGTTCCAGTCTGACGCTCCAGCGACTACTGACCAGTCCGATGTACCTGTTCAACCTGTTGTGCCAGTACCTGCTGTTCTGCCTGATGTGCCCACTGTTCAGCCTGATGAGCCTGCTTTCCGATTTGATGTGTCCATCCTCCAGCCTGATATCCTGGTACCTGTCTTCCAGCCTGATGTCGTGATGTTGGTATCCCAGCCTGAGGTTTCGGTGCCCGTGTCTCAGCCTGAAGTTTCGGTGCCCGTGTTTCAGCCTGGAGTTTCGGTGCCCGTGTCTCAGCCTGCTGAATCGGTGCCCGTTACCCAGTCTGTTGAATCGGTGCCCGTTACCCGGTCTGCTGAACTGGTGCCCGTTACCCAGTCTGCTAAACCGAAGTCTGTCACTTTGCCTGTCAAGCCAGTATCCGTTATCCGGCTTGCCGAACCAGTGCCCGGTGTCCAGCTCGCTGAGTCGGGGCCTGTTACCCAGCCCACTGGGCCGGGGTCCGTTACCCAGCTTGCTGAGCCGGTGCCTGTAATCCGGCCTGCCCTTACGGTGCTCGCTGTTCGGCCCAATGTTCCAGAGCCTGCTGCCCATCTCGATGACCCGGAGCCTGCTGCCCAGCTCGATGACCCGGAGCCTGCTGCCCAGCTCGATGACTCGGAGCCTGCTGCCCAGCTCGATGACCCGGAGCCTGCTGCCCAGCTCGATGACCCGGAGCCTGCTGCCCAGCTCGATGACCCGGAGCCTGCTGCCCAGCTCGATGACCCGGAGCCTGCTGCCCAGCTCGATGACCCGGAGCCTGCTGCCCAGCTCGATGACCCGGAGCCTGCTGCCCAGCTCGATGACCTGGAGCCTGCTGCCCAGCTCGATGACCCGGAGCCTGCTGCCCAGCTCGGCTTGTTCCTGTCTGCTGCCCAGCTCGGCTTGTTCCTGTCTGCTGCCCAGCTCGGCTTGTTCCTGTCTCTCGGCTTGTTCCTGTCTGCTGCCCAGCTCGGCTTGTTCCTGTCTGCTGCCCAGCTCGGCTTGTTCCTGTCTGCTGCCCAGCTCGGCTTGTTCCTGTCTGCTGCCCAGCTCGGCTTGTTCCTGTCTGCTGCCCAGCTCGGCTAGTTCCTGTCTGCTGCCCAGCTCGGCTAGTTCCTGTCTGCTGCCCAGCTCGGCTTGTTCCTGTCTGCTGCCCAGCTCGGCTTGTTCCTGTCTGCTGCCCAGCTCGGCTTGTTCCTGTCTGCTGCCCAGCTCGGCTTGTTCCTGTCCGCTGCCCAGCTCAATGACTCTGACATGCCAGCCGTCTGCCCGGATGTGCCTGATGACCAGCCTGAAATGCCTTCTTCCACCATTCTGCCTGATGCCATAGACCATGGACAATTAAGACCAGTTGGAGCGTCCGGAGGCCGCTCCTTTAGGGAGGGGTACTGTCAGGAAAGGGTCCATCCGCTGGTAAGATATATCGTTTGGCATGCAGTACTGGGGTCCACCAGCAGGTGTCTCCTGGCAGTGTTGAACTGTCAGGAGAATATTTCCCTGCTGGTGTCATTTCATCTTTTGGCCGCAGTACTGATTTCCACCAGCGGATGGATCCTGGCAGTATGGAGCAGACAATACTCCCTGCGCTCAGGTGTGACTTGAAGCCAATTATAGTCAGCCCTATAAATACCCGGCAAGCCCTCACATGCTCGCCTTGGTATCTTTCTCCCTGTGCCTTGACCTTGCTGCCTGTATCCTGATTGTGAACCTGTTCTGTCCCGCTCTGCTCTGATCCGATCCGATCCCTATCCCAGGCCCATCCTGTTCTTGTCCCTCCTGACTCCCTTGGATCCCTACCCTGCAGCTTCACCATCCATCCTCTCCCCTTCCTGCTGGTTTCCCGTCCTTACCCATCTGCTGACCTCCTGTGTATGACCCTGGCTTGGCTAACGTTTATGTTTCTGGTTTATCCCTTGTTCCTGCTTACCTGCTGTGTATGACCCTGACCTGGCTGACATCTGTGATTCCGGTATTGCCCCTTGCTGTATATACTATTGTTTGCTGTGGGTTTGTTGTGTTGGTTTTGCACTGTTTGTATTTTCTGAGTTATCACTTATTTTTAATAAATATTATTTATTCATTTACATGCGTTTGGGTTATCTCTGTGCAGTCCACACAGTCTGGTCAATTAGATTCCCTGACAATCTCCCTTAAAGGCTTCAAACACTCCCTCGGTGTTGGCCACTTTGTTGGCTCTGTACTCAAAAATGTCCATAATAAATATACTAGTGTATGTGAAACCGTATATGTGTAAAACACAGAAATAAACCTGTGAAGGGAAGCTGCAGTATCAAACCATCAATGGAGAAAAGGCAAAAAAAACAAAAAAATACTGCGCTACCTATAGAAATTATCCCCCCAAAAAGCAGCAGTTAAACAGTGAGATGTGCACTAAAATAACTAATAAAAAAGAAATAACCGCGCTAAATATAAGTGAAACACGTGAAGCAATCTCAAAGACTTCCGTGAGGCAGTACATATATCAATACAAAAATGCTGAAAAATATTAAAAATTAAATTATGAAAAGTACATGGGTCAACACATGTATGTATGAATCAAACATGAGTGTCCATATGTAATATTTGTGAATAAAAAGAAGTGTCCATATATAGTAACAGAAAATAAAAATTAGTAGTGATCTGAAATCAATCCAAGAAAGACCCCTTGGGTGAATCCAACCAGAGTCAATGGTGTAAAAAATATGAGTGACAACCCATAGAGTATCCGCAAATACCCAATAATTGCGCTTACCGCAAGGCAAGCGAACACCAGCCTGTATCACGTGTTGGTGTGGGGAATCCAGATGGTGCTCTTAGACTGTATACATCGTAGCTGAAAGGATGTAATGAGGACACCAAACTTCCATCTCATGGACATGTAAATAAAAGGAAACTGGCCATAGTGTAATACTGCCAAACTAATTAAAGTTTAGAAAAGGTAGAAAACTTACACTAGTGCATAAAGATACAGCAGAAAAAAAAAAAGGGAACTTAGAGTGAACACTAGCAAACTCAGTAGTGAAGATGAGACCCCACACTCCGTGCAAATATTGCGCTTACCACAAGGCAAGCCAACAACAGCTTGTGTTCAGTATTGGTTAACCACACCACACTACGTGATCCACCACCAGGCAAATAATGCGCTTACCGCAAAGCAAGCCAACCACAGCTTATGTTCAATAGCAGTATGAGAGATCCATTGGCGTTCTGGCCTGCTTGCAGCAGGAACCGGGGGATACAGCAAAGACTCCAAAATGACATTTCACAAGCATGTAAATAAAAAGGAACTGGCCATAGTGTAATACTGATAAAAACGGTTTAATAGATAAAGGTAGAAAACTCACATGAGTATGTAAAAATACAGCAAACAGCCGGCCGGCATAGCGAGCACCCGTCCACACTGAAAATGGTGATGACGTCAGAGAGTCAACCTCCCGACGTACGTTTCACCATAAATGGCGTCGTCTGGGGAACGGGCGACGATCTGAATCATCGCTCTAAATAGTGTACAGCCAAACTACGCCTCGTTCTGAGATCTCAGCAGCGGAAGGAAGACATACGAGCCGCCTCTCTCTAATCACAGCTCATACTGCCATGCGAGCCGCCTCTCCCTAATCACAGCTCATACTGCCATACGAGCCGCCTCTCCCTAATCACAGCTCATACTGCCATACGAGCCACCTCTACCTAATCACAGCTCGTACTGCCATACGAGCCTCCTCTCTCTACTCACAGCTCACACTGCCATACGAGCCGCCTCTCCCTAATAACAGCTCATACTGCCATACGAGCCGCATCTCTCTAATCACAGCTCATATCAGCAAAAACAGGAACAAGAACAAGACTGAATCTTGTACTCATATTCTAAAACATCTATGGCGGAAATAAATGTTTATTGCAAGGGAATAAAATGATTGTAAAAATAATCATAAAAAATGCCCAATCAAAAAGCTAAGCTATAATGGAGGGTTAGACAGGCTAGGCATTCAAAAGGAGCACAAAGCAAATCTACTATCGAAACTCTGCCCTCTTGTGGCAACTGAAGAGGAGGCAGAACCTTGTGAAAAAAGGGGAAATATAAGTCTCAAATGAGAAATAATAAAATTATCTCTATAAATTCAAAAGAATGTATATTTGATCATGGATATAAATTCCACATATAAATAATATTACTTAATGTTGTTTGTGAGTAATAAAGGCGAATACTCCCCAAAACCAATTTAGTTGTTGGTAAATATCATATGCCAATGGAGTAGGTATACAAATAAAAACAAAAAACAAAATATGCTAAAATTATAAGAAATATGGGCAGGTGTGGGAATAATTAAAAATATTAAAATAAATTTAAATACAAAAAAATCCTTCATGAATGCTGAGATACCACATCGAGTTAACATCAAATTAAACATTATGCATTATCAATAAAAGCATTTAGGTCTACTTCAACGTTCAACCCGAACGGTGTGTAACATTTAATTTTGAAAATCCATGCCATTTCTAAACGAGAAATTCCTCGCACCAAAGATCCCCCTCTCCAGGGGCGTGTGTATTTATCAATGCCCAGGAAGACAGTTTTATCCGGATTTCTATCGTGAACTTCCGAGTAATGTCTGGACACCGGATGTTTGGGGAAACCGTTGAGGATATTAGTCACGTGCTCATTTAGTCTGACCCTGAGGGGGCGCTTAGTCCTGCCCACATACTGAAGCCCACAAGGGCATTGGAGCAGGTATACAATCCTCTCAGTGGAGCACGTGATAAAAGGTTTGATAGTAAACTCTACATGTGTGCTAGAAGACCTAAAACTCAAAGTTCTCCTATGTGTGCAGCCATTTAATGAACATATCCTGCATCTCCTGCATTGATAAAATCCAGAAAGATTATTGAAAAAACTGTTTTTGATATTAGGGGGGTCAATGATGTTATTAGCAATGGTGCCCCTTAAAGAGGGCACACCCCTGTAAACCACTTGGGGTCTGGCAGGGAGGAAAGTATTAAGGGTTGTGTCATTGGTGAGGATATGCCAATGTCTATTGATTATATTCCTCACTGATCTATGTTGAATAGAGTAGGCCGTAATGAATGGGATGGAAGGCATCCTACTGTTATTAGGTGGTTTCTCAATAAGGAGATCTTTCCTATCCATAGCTAACACCTCCTTTAAGGTATTAGCCAGAGGTGTGTGTGAATATCCCTTCTCTAAGAATCTTTTAGTCAGTATATCGGCCTGCGAAAGAAATTCACCAATGTCCGAACAATTACGCCTTAGGCGCACATACTGACTTTTGGGCACCGACTTAATCCAGGATTCATGATGGCAACTATTGGTGGGAATGTACGAGTTGCGGTCGGTGCTCTTAAAATGAGTGGCTGTGGTAAACTGACCACCCTCTATTCTAATGGATAGATCCAGGAAGCTAATCTTTTGTTGGCTAGCCTCATAGTTGAGAAAGATGCCCCTCTCATTGATATTAAGTTCCTCAAGGAATAAATCAAGATCGACCCTATTACCATCCCATAGGAGGAGGATGTCGTCTATATATCTGGCCCACAAGACTATCTGGGGTCTATTTTGGGCATAGACAACATCCTCCTCCCAAAGGGCCATGAAGAGGTTCGCCAGGCTGGGGGCATACTTAGCCCCCATGGCGACCCCTCTGTCCTGTTTGTAAAATTGCCCTCCAAACCAAAAATAAGTGCGAGAAGCAGCAAAATGAAGCAGTTCAAGAATGAAAGAAATTTGGTCGGTGTGGAGGTTGGAGTCACGCCTTAAAAAATGTTCGACTGCATGGAGGCCGAGACTATGTGGTATGACAGTATAAAGCGATGTGACATCGGCTGTCACCATCCATAGTCCAGGCCTCGGTGTGATTCCAGCAAGGGAATTGATTACATGTCGTGAATCTTTAATATAAGAAGGTGCCTTTACAACTAAGGGTTGCAAGAAAAAAATCTATGTACCTGCCCACCCGGGACGTGATGGAATCTATACCACTCACGATTGGACGTCCCGGGGGGCAGGTAGGGTGCTTATGAATCTTTGGAAGATAATATATCACTGGTGTCCTCAGTTGCCACAAGAGGGCAGAGTTTCGATAGTAGATTCGCTTGGTGCTCCTTTCGAATGCCTAGCCTGTCTAACCCTCTATTATAGCTTAGCTTTTTGATTGGGCATTTTTTATGATTATTTTTACAATCATTTTATTCCCTTGCAATAAACATTTATTTCCGCCATAGATGTTTTAGAATATGAGTACAAGATTCAGTCTTGTTCTTGTTCCTCTTTTTGCTGATATGAGCTGTGATTAGAGAGATGCCGCTCGTATGGCAGTATGAGCTGTTATTAGGGAGAGGTGGCTCGTATGGCAGTGTGAGCTGTGAGTAGAGAGAGGCGGCTCGTATGGCATTTCGAGCTGTGATTAGGGAGAGGTGGCTCGTATGGCAGTATGAGCTGTGATTAGGGAGAGGCGGCTCATATGGCAGTATGAGCTGTGATTAGGGAGAGGCGGTTCGTATGGCAGTATCACCTGTGATTCATTAGAGAGAGGCGGCTCGTATGTCTTCCTTACGCTGCTGAGATCTCAGAAGGAGGCATGGTTTGGCTGTACACTATTTAGAGTGATGATTCAGAGCGTCACCCGTTCCCCAGACGACGCCATTTGTGGTGAAACATACGTCGGGAGGTTGACGCTCTGATGTCATCACTATTTTCAGTGTGGACGGGTGCTCGCTATGCCGGCCGGCTGTTTGCTGTGTTTTTACATACTCATGTGAGTTTTCTACCTTTATCTATTAAACCGTTTTTATCAGTATTACACTATGGCCAGTTCCTTTTTATTTACATGCTTGTGAGATGTCATTTTGGAGTCTCTGCTGTATCCCCCGGTTCCTGCCACAAGCAGTCCAGAACGCCAATGGATCTCTCATACTGCTATTGAACATTAGCTGTGGTTGGCTTGCCTTGCGGTAAGCGCATTATTTGCCTGGTGGTGGATCACGTAGTGTGGTGTGGTTAACCAATACTGAACACAAGCTGTTGTTGGCTTGCCTTGTGGTAAGCGCAATATTTGCATGGAGTGTGGGGTCTCATCTTCACTACTGAGTTTGCTAGTGTTCACTCTAAGTTCCCTTTTTTTTTCCTGCTGTACCTTTATGCACTAGTGTAAGTTTTCTACCTTTTCTAAACTTTAATTAGTTTGGCAGTATTACACTATGGCCAGTTTCCTTTTATTTACATGTCCATGAGATGGAAGTTTGGTGTCCTCATTACATCCTTTCAGCTACGATGTATACAGTCTAAGAGCACCATCTGGATTCCCCACACCAAGACATGATACAGGCTGGTGTTCGCTTGCCTTGCGGTAAGCGCAATTATTGGGTATTTGCGGATACTGTATGGGTTGTCACTCATATTTTTTACACCATTGACTCTGGTTGGATTCACCCAAGGGGTCTTTCTTGGACTGATTTCAGATCACTACTTCACATTTTTATTTTCTGTTACTATATATGAACACTTATTTTTATTCTCAAATATTACATATGGACACTCATGTTTGATTCATACATACATGTGTTGACCCATGTACTTTTCATAATTAAATTTTTAATATTTTTCAGCATTTTTGTATTGATATATGTACTTCCTCACGGAAGTCTTTGAGATTGCTTCACGTGTTTCACTTATATTTAGCGCGGTTATTATTTCTTTTTTATTAGAGAGGTGCAGGACCTGAATCCAATGTAAATCCAAAAATAGCCTGTATATATTGAAATGGGCAATAAATAACCAGACAATATCCATAAATCAAATCCAATATCACATATTAATCCGGCAGAGCAAGCTCGCATAAAATACAACGAACTATACCCATATGGACAAGTATATTACATAGAGGACTATTGTGGCTCGGTATACTTACAGTGGTCAAATACCCAGTGCTCATAAAACAATAGCGCAGCAAAAAGTTCTCAACAAAGAAGCGTAGTGCTGGAAAAAAGGCCAATACCTGGATAGAAAAAACCTCCTAAGTCAGGTATTCCAAATAAGAAAAAAATAATGAGGAGCAATAAGAAGAGAAAAAAAAAGGAAGAAAACCCAAAAAGAATTTAAGTATGTAAAATTACCTAAGTAGGGTCTGCAACTAAGTCCAAACATCCCAATCAGATGGATAGGAAGAGAAAAAGGTCTATCCTGCAAAAAGCCCAAAGAGGGTATTCCCACCCTAGGTATCATCCAAAAAATTGTTTTATATTGGAGGGCCTAACAGAAAGGATGTCTGTTAACCAATGCCACTAAGAGAAGAAAGAAAAATCATATAAAATATATATATTAGCATTGAAAATAATAACAGCCAATCTGAGTACCAAATAGCGCTTAAATGGAGAAAAGTCCATGATATAAAGATATAGCAATCAAAGAAAATAAGGCAAGCACCTACCATTAGATAATTTATTGCATGAAAAGTTTTTTTCATCCACTTTACTGGCACTAATTACCGTATTTATCGGCATATAACACGCACTTTTTTCCCCTGAAAATCAGGGGAAAATCAAGGGTGCGTGTTATAGGCCGATCCCTGCCAATTTTTTGTGATCGGAGCGATCAACGCCATTGCCGCGATCGCCGCGATCGCCGCTGACATACACAGCCGTGTGTAAATTCAAATATGGCGCCGAGACTGCAGGGACTCGGCGGAGCTGAGATACACATACCCGAGAGTCCTCGGCTTTTCTCGGCGCCGCTTACAGTCCCGCCCAGTCCCGCCATTGGACCTATGTGATGTCCATCATAGGGCGGTTCTGGGCGGGACTGTAAGCGGCGCCGAGAAAAGCCGAGGACTCTCGGGTATGTGTATCTCGGCTCTGCCGAGTCCCTGCAGTCTCGGCGCCATATTTGAATTTACACACGGCTGTGTATGTCGGCGGCAATCACACAAGGCTGCACTGGGGCAAAGCTGCACTGGGGCAAGGCTGCACTGGGGCAAAGCTGCACTGACATGGCTGCACTGACAAGGCTGCACTGACATGGCTGCACTGGGGCAAATCTGCACTGACAAGGCTGCAATGGACACTGGGGCAAGGCTGCACTAACAATTCTGCACTGGGGCAAACCTGCACTGACAAGGCTGCACTGACACTTCTGCACTGGGGCAAAGCTGCACTGACAAGGCTGCAATAGACACTGGAGCAAGGCTGCACTGACACTGACAAGGCTACAGATGGACACCGATAACGCTGCATTGATGGGCATTTTAATGTAAGTTTTTCTTCCTTAAACTTTACTCCTAAAAGTTTTTTTCCTTAAAATTCCCTCCTAAACTTGGGGTGCGTGTTATACGCCGGCGCGTGTTATACGCCGATAAATCCAGTATTCTGCATGGACTTGGTTTCATCCATTTTTTGTTCAGCTTTTTTCGCTACATTTTTTATCACTGACCTTTCATGAACTATTGTCACTATTTGTATGCTTAATTGTTTATCTTTATGTCACTATGTGATTATTTTGATCCCTACCTGCAAAGGGGAGGGTTTATCTGATTACCATTATTTAGATATATATATATTTTTTCACTATTAGCAGAGAGAAGGTTAACACTTTCCCTGTTCATAGACCCACTTTCACTTTTTTGCATCTGCGATTCAGCGCCACTACTTCTATTGAAGATTGTTCACTTTATTTAAATTACTTTTACACTAGTTGGCAGCCGCTATTAACACTATTCATTAGTACCAATATTTTTTAGTTTGTCCATAAGCGCAGTGGGGGGTCATTTTGGTGCCTTGTTGCGCAGCACTTGAACACCGTCTTTTAAAGCACCTACCATTAACAAAGAAACACTCCATACAGCACACCGCTCACCAGATGCAGCCTTAGAGACTGACTATATACTCAGTGTGGTTGAGCGTGGCTTCGACATGCACAAGTGAGGACGTGCTTTCTCAGAGCTCCGTGAGACCCGCGCCTATATTAACCTGAACGGCAGCTTCCTGGAGGGGATACACACCCCAAAAGATGCCACCGAAACGCAAGACATCCCCGCAGCCTCAGCGGACACCGCAGAGCCGGTCCGAATCGCTGGACAACTTTTTTGGAGCCTGCAAAAAACCCGGCAAGTACAGCCAAGATGGCGCCCGGCTCCCATGCAGCCAGGGCTGCCTCCCTCATCAGCTCTCCTCACATACCGGTGCTGACCCTGCCTCCCCCTTCCTCTCCCTCCAGCTCAGACAGCGCTGAAAGACCCACAGGTGGAGGTGATCCCTGGGAGGACAGGGACATTAGATTCCACGTTCAGTCTCTCCCCACCAAGGCTGATTTGGAGCAGTTCGCTCATAGAGTGGAGAAGGCCCTGAGACAGGACATTGAGGATTTACAGGCAGACACAGCACATTTGGGAGGTAGAGTGGAGGCCTTAGAGACACAATGGGAAGAGACTACCCCCACTTTGCAGGCCCTTACTGACCATTGTAAAATGTAGGATCGCAGGCTTGAGGCTCTACTGGATCAAATGGACGATTTTGAAAACAGGAGCCGCAGGGTTAATATCCGCATTAGAGGCTTCCCTGAAGCAACAGGTCCAAAGGAAATTATAACCACCCTGCAAGGGATCTTTAAGCAAATACTAGGCCGCCAGGCACCCGAGCACATTGAAATAGACTGGGCTCACAGAGCCCTGCGACCTCCCTCTGAAGACGTGGATAAACCCAGAGACATTATTTGCAAGTTACATAAATACTCGCTCAAGGAACGCATTATGAATCAAATTAGAGGAGTCAGATACGTGGACTTTGATGGCGCCCAATTATCCTTCTTCCCAGACCTCTCCAGACGCACATTGATGCAGCGCCATGCTCTTAAACCACTATTGGCGGCCTTACAAGATGCCCAACTACCCTACAGGTGGGGTTTCCCGTTCAGTCTTTCTGCAACTAAAGATGGGAAACAATCTACTCTACGAAATAAAGCTGATTCACCCCGCTTCTTGGAGTCGCTTGGACTGCCTCAGGTAGATATCCCAGACTGGAGGACATGACCAGACATACCTCTCCCCACACGCCCTGAACCGTGGCAACCAGGCCGCCGCAGACGCCGCTGCGGATCTAGGAGAGGTCCCTCTGGACATACGCCGATATCCCATCCTCCACAGGAGGAGGCCTGAACAGATGTTTTCTCTAACGATGGGTTCTGAAATGCCTATAGTCATTACCTGACCCCTCTTAGCTGCCGTATCATTATCCTCATTATTTTTCTTCCCATGTTTAGGGATAGATTAAACATCTTATACTGGCCGCGGGTCTCCCAGCAGACTCACTCCTAGTGCCTTACCACTTTCCCCCAATAGGACAACTCCCTGGAGTTATGCTCCCTTTTTGGGGACTGCCTCTGCTTGCTGGCCTTCCCTGACCAGTGGCGAAGTTGCCCTTTGGGCCTTTTGTTTTTTTCTATGCTTTTGTTCACAGTGTTTTTTATGTGCTATGTTTTGTACATGTGCTATAATTGTGGTTTACTTTTTAGGCTCCTGCTTATGCTCTATGGGTTCACTGTGCTCCTTGCTGTGGGCCTGGATGTGCTGTTGGTCTCATCTCCCTCCTGTCACTGGTCTAATGATTCCGCTGTGTGACCTCATACCATGGCTGCTCTGAAAGTTGTATCCTACAATGTACGAAGCCTAGGATCCCCGTCAAAGTGCAGTAAGTTGTGGCTTGAGATGAAACGCATGGGGGCACATGTCATTTTTTTGCAGGAAACACACTTTCGCACTGACTCGGTCCCCCACCACCCTACCCATCGATATACATTGTGGTACCTCAGAAACTCCCCCCGTCCTAAATCAGGGGGGGGTCGCTATAGCAATCCACAAACATTGTCCATTTGTCATGAAGGATCAATTGCTTGATCCAGAGGGCCGATTTGTGTTTGTTAAAGGCACTATTTATAACTGTAAGTTTACTTTTGCAGCTGTGTACGCCCCGAATAGCAAACAGCTTACATTTCTAGATTCTAATTTGGAGTCCCTGACTGCCTTCCGGGAAGGTCAGCTCATCCGGGGGGGAGACTTTAACGTTAGCCCTAATCCACACATAGATACGTCCTTGGGCCGATCCACGCAATAATTTGCCTTTCTGAAGCATTTTAGGAAGTTCCTGCAGACACACCACTTAGTCGACTGCTGGAGACTACTCCACCCAGGAGACAGAGACTATAGCTATTTTTCAGCCACTCATAATATTTATACCCGTATAGATCTTTTGATGATGGACCAGTACTCCCTCGATTCCCTAGCTGGAGCTTCCATAGGCTCCATCACCATTTCTGATCATGCGCCGGTTTCTATCTCCCTGCGTCCCCTGTCTATGGAGGCACGGACATGGAGCTGGTGTTTGAACGATAACATATTGGATGATGCGGTCGCTTTAAAACAAGTCTCAGACACCATTTCTCTGTATTTTGCAGAGAATAAACCAGGCGAGGTAGGCATGGGATCCGTTTGGGAAGGCCATAAAGCAGTGGTTCGGGGGGAACTGATTTCCCAGGGGGCGAGACTGAAGAATGCCAGGGAGGGGGTACTACAGACCCTCTTAGCCAAAATACGCTCGGCGGAACTCATGCACAAGAAAAATGTTACCCCATCATGGAGTCGGAGTTACATGCCCTTCGACAGGAATTAGCTACTCTACTAGACACCAAAATTAAGGCATGTATATGCCATTTGGCGCACAAATTCTATGAATTTGGTAATACATGTGGGAGGTTGCTGGCAAGAGCCCTCAAACACCAACGTGCCACTGGACACGTACATAAACTAGCTTCCATCACAGGTGCCTCAGTTATCCACTCCTCAAAAATAGCAAATACGTTTAGGGAATATTACGCACAGTTGTACGATCTCCCAGGAGCCTTGCCCGGCTCTTCGGAACCCCAACGGGTCGTACGCATTCTTCAATATCTCACAGATGCCCATTCCCCACAGCTAGAGGCCTCTATTGGTAAACAACTGGATACCCCCATTTCTGTATCGGAGATTCAGGCGGTGGTGAAAGACCTCCCTAATGGGAAAAGTCCAGGCCCAGACGGCTATATTAATACCTACTACAAGAAATATTCTGAGGTGCTTTCTAACCCTATGTGTGCCTACTTCACAGCCTTGGCCTCCAGTACGGTAATGCCCTATGAAGCACTAATGGCGCACATCACAGTTCTCCCAAAAGAGGGGAAAGACCACACCCTGCCAGGAAACTATAGGCCTATATCACTTTTCAACACGGATATTAAGATCTTAGCCAAAATATTGGCCAACAGACTCAAACCGATCCTCCCGACGGTGATTCACCCCGACCAGACGGGATTTATTATGGGCAGAGAGGCTAGGGACAACTCAAATAGGGCACTCCAACTGATACACTGGGTTGAATCTCAGGGGACGACCCTCCCCTGTCTCTTGCTTTCCACTGATGCCGAGAAGGCATTTGACAGGGTGGACTGGACCTATATGAAAGCGGTACTGACCAGACTCGGATTGGGCCCCAATATGCTAGCTTGGATATCCTCCCTGTATAGCTCCCTGACTGCCAGAGTGAAGGTAAATGGGCTACTGTCCGACGCCTTCCCGATTAGCAATGGGACACGCCAGGGATGTCCATTATCCCCTCTAATATTTGCTCTAACCCTCGAATCACTGCTTAATAGGATCCGCGTCAATAATGATATCAAGGGCTTTAAGTTAGGTCCGATAGAACATAAGATATCCACGTACGCATACGACGTCTTGTTTTATGTCTCTGACCCCTTGATATCATTGCCTAACATTATGGCAGAGCTGAAAGAATTCAACTTACTATCTAATTTCAAGATAAATTACAAGTCCGAAATCCTGTCACTAAGTGTCCCCTCGGGTTTGCGTACACAGCTGCAATCTGCTTTCTCATTTACATGGTGCCCAACCGCCCTGAAATACTTAGGGGTCCATTTGCCCACAAGATGTTCCTTGCTTTATGAATGTAACTACACACCACTACTTTCTACTATTAAAGTGGACCTGAAAAGATGGGACAGGGTTGCATTTTCATGGATAGGCCGAGTCAGTGTTCTTAAAATGAATGTGCTACCTTGTGTATTGTTTTTCCTGCAGATGGTGTTGATTGCCCTTCCTAGGACTTTCTTCTCAACCTTCAATAGTCTGTTTATTAAGTATATATGGGGTGGGAAGTGCCCTAGGCTGGCTCTCCGTAGGTTACAGCGCCCTAAGACGCAGGGAGGTTTTGGGGTGCCTGTGGTCCGCAGATACTATGAGGTGGTAGCTTTACAACGCATTTTAGATTGGTATCATAATACCCCTTACAAACTATGGGTACCCCTAGACAAGTTTCTAGCAGGTCGTAACTTATCACATGCCCCCTGGGTCCCCGGGAACATAGGGGCCTTTCGATGCTGGTCTCTTCACTGGCCGCCCACGCCTTGGCGACTTGGGATGCCCTGAACAAGGGAGGGAAGCTCGCACTACCGACTTCCCCCTTGGCGCCCTTAAGCGGCTTCCCCTGGTTCGCCCCTGGGGAACATCCTTCCTTCTTTCGGTCCTGGGCGGCTGATGGGGAGTCCAGATGTGGCAGATTTGTTCAGGATCATGGCCTGTTAACGCTGGCCAGGTTGAGGGAGCAGTTTGTCCCTTTCCCTATGGATGAATGGCGCTACAGGCAGCTTAGGCACTTTATCTCTAGTCTTCCCCAAGGAGTCCGGTCACCTACTTTAGCCTCGCCATTCGAACGTTTATGTATGGCAGCCACGGCTGTTCCCCATGCCATCTCAGTACTGTATGACCTATTATTGAACATGATTACTGGGGGAAAGCCAGGGTTCATTAGAGAATGGGAGAGAGACCTTCAGCACGTCTTCACCGAGCCTCAGCTGGACCATCTATATAGACTGACACATTCGAGCACAGTAGATACGAAAATGCAGGAGAATAGTTATAAAATTCTGACCAGGTGGTATAGGGTACCTTCCAAGCTCACTAAGATATACCCTTCCCTTTCAGATGCATGCTGGAGAGAATGTGGCCTCAGAGGTTCATTCCTCCACATCTGGTGGTAATGCCCCAAATTACGGCCCTTTTGGTTAGATATACATGCTCAGATCAAGATTATTCTGGACTTTGAGCTCCCTTATTCCCCGTTAGAATCCTTGCTGCACTTCCCCACCATTCCTCTTAACCACTACCGCAAATACGTACTACCCCATTTGCTTAATGCAGCATGGCGGCTAATTCCAATCCATTGGAAAACACCCCGCATACCTACCCGCACCGAATGGGTGACTTTAGTTAATCATATTATGGCAGCAGAGGAGTGGATGGCACAATATAAAGCTAGACATGAGAAGTTCTATTCCATCTGTGCTACTTGGATAAATTATGCAAACCCACCTGGGGTTTCTGCCCGGGGGCCCTTGACGGCTGCGGCCCACTCTGTTTGAGGGGGTCGGGCCGGGGAGAGCGTGGGATACCAAAGCTTTGAATATGCATAGGGGCAGCCGTACCTTGGTAGGTTTACCACAGATTGCCTCTGCCTAATATACTAGCAGATGTTTTTGGTGCTTTTCAGATTTATGACACTGTACTACCTTTATTTTATTTTATTTTTTTCCTCTTTATTTTAGTTTTTCCCTCCTTACTTTATTTGTTTCCCTCACCCCATTTTTTTTCTTATGTTGATGGGCCCATGGTCTTAAGGTGCGGTCTAAGTTTTACCTTTAATTAGAGACCTACATCCTCTGTAGAGATGTACCAGATAGGGACGATAGGGGTGATCCATTGATGTGTGATTTCATATCATGGCTGTAAGATGTTGATAACTAATCCCCCAGGGCGATGCCCTAAAATGTGTACATCCCTAAGTTATTTTCCTGTTGACCACATACACCCGATAAGGGACCCGTCATTTCATATCCTGTTATGTTATATCTTCTTCTACTTACATGTCTTGTTAAATGTCTACTTGTTTGTTATCTCTTAAAAAAAAAAATTTCGAATAAAGATGACATTAACAAAAATATACTCAGTGTGGCGCCAAAATTAGGCTTACACCGTTGTTACCCTAATATGGGTCAACTGTGACAGCTAGAGGGAGGAAAGAGAGTGGGAGCGGCCAACAGTCACACATCAGTCCCATAATAGAGGCCGAAGAAAACGAAACTGCGCGCAGGTGGAGCGGGAATCACCGCAGCTAAAGAGCAAACGGCTGGGAGCCAAGACTGCAGACACACAGCGCCACCTATAGACGCTATCCAAATATGTCCCAGCTGAAAGAACACTAAGAACAAATGAACCTAGGAGATGCCTAGAAAACAAATAAGTAAAGGAAGGAAAAGGAGGGGAAAACCCCTGGACGCCACCACTATCGACTCCACCGCCAACCATGCCAGGTAGGGTCCCCCCTAGAATCCTAATAGGGTACAGGTCCCGCATATCCACCTCTCCACACCGATCGGGTCCCCAGAGTAACTCTAGGGAAGAAAAATACATAAAAAATAATAAGCTAGTAGTCATAATCACAATATTAAATGATATTAATGAAAATGGACCAGCGTGTATCTTCAAAAAATCTCCCAAATCATTCCTACATTTTTAAACATACAAATCTGTGATTCACTCACAATGGTTCTTACATCTAAAGGTGCAACACGATGATGGGAAAGGAAGGGAGGGAAAAAGGGGAAGGAGAAGGGGAAGAAAGAGGACGGAAATTATAACCATATGGGGCAAAGATAAAACTAGATAAAATTAGAAAAAACGGTGCGCTCCCACTCCCCCAGGTACAGGTTGGCGTAGGATGGGGCACAACATGTCCCCATCGCCACCCCCTGCACCTGGAGGTAGTGGGAGCCATCAAAAGTAAAGACATTCTTGGTGAGAATATGTTTCAACAGCTGCACGATGAACGCATTGTAGGGACCAGCAGCCGGATCACCCTTAGCAAGAAAGTTCTCCACCACAGAAATGCCTAAGGACTGAGGTATACTGCAGTAGAGGGACTCTACATCTATGGAAACCAGGAGACTGTTAACAGGGATCTTTTTATCATACAGAATCCTCAATAAAGCTGTGGTATCCTGCAAGTAAGAAGGAAGGGAGGTTACGTGGGGTCGAAGGAAGGCATCAACTAGACTTCCTTTTTCACTTTTGGCTCCAATACACTAAATTATAGGGCGTCCCGGTGGTTTCAGTAGATTCTTATGCGTTTTAGGTAGGGAGTAAAAGGATGGAATTCTAGGGTGGGTGATGCGTAGTGCTTCAAAGACCTCCTTGTCAATGATCCCATTATTATAGGCCTCAGTAATGACCATGTCATAGTCATTATTAAAGATCTGGATATTTTCCATAGGGATTAAACAATACCACTCTTTGTTTGACAAAATATCGAGACACATTTCTCGATATTTGTCAGTATCCATTACTACCACATTTCCACCTTTGTCAGCCATCTTGATGGTCATCTCCCTATTATTTTGCAATTGCATAATAGCCTGATGTTGTTGAAAAGAAATATTTTTATCTTTATCAAACTTGAAATCAAGCTTTTTAACATCCATTGTAACCTGCTGCACAAATGTCCATATGTTAGGGTTGGTTTTTAGGGAGGGGAAGTTTGTAGATTTTTTTCGGAGTTTTGATACTTCCCTGGGGGGAAATGTTTGAGAAGAGACACCCGTATGCAACGGGGGACCCTCCTCCACAGGACCACCCAGAAAGTCCTCATTCTCCTCTAATAAATCCATAAAGTCCTTCAAGGCGATAAAGTCCCTAACTGTAAACCCCTTCCACTGTTCTCGCTCCACAAATTCTTGTTTTTTCTTTTTCCTTTCATCATCAAACATATATTTGTAAGTGAGACGTCTGGCAATAAGTTCAAGTCCTTAACCACCTCAAAACTGTCAGTGTTAACTGACGGACAAAAACTTAAACCCAGACCAAGTACTTCTAACTCATCCTGAGACAACGTTTTGCTTGATAAATTTAAAACCTGTAGCTGGCCTTCTACCTGGTTCTGTAAGCAAACTTTTCCAGGTTTTGGGAGATTGTTTGTTGGGGGGATCCTGGGTTGGAGGAAATAAATGAAAATCCTTGTCCTTGACAACTTTTGGGATTGTACCCACATTGCAAGGGGTATTAGGTATATGGGTGGATACTGGTGAAGGTATCGGTACCCTATTGCCTCCCATAAGCGTATCAAATCCAATTGCTCCTCTAGGGACTCCATCCCATGAGGGCTCATCCCTCAGAGTGATTCCCATGGGCTGGTCTGACTCATAGTTTCTATCATCAAGGTGTTCTTTGCTCTTTTTATCCATACGACCTCCATTGGGACTCCCTCCAGTTGTTTGTCTTTTCCTGGAGCCTCTTTGTCTCCCTCTTCCTTTAGGGGGCTGTGAAAATTGAGAAAAACGCAAAGAATGTGAGATAGTAGATGAATCAGAATCCGTTCCATCTCTTATATTTCCATTTTTATTTTGATTTTGATTCCTATTTTTCCTTTGATTGTTTTTCCCTTTTCCCCCTCCTTGTTGAGGCTACTTATATGCACACTTTCCATTGAAAGCCATTTTGTCCCAGATAAACTTAATATATTTTTTATAAATCAGATCTTTATTGTATTTCTCTAAATATTCTTTCAATTGTTTATCCTTTTCCAGAAATTTAGGGTGGGCACATAGGGATACATTTTGCTTTTGGAACTCAATGATCTCATTATCGAGATCCTTGATAGCCTTTTTATAATGTTCAATCAAAAAGGTCATCATTCTTGACGTACAGTCTTGTAAATTTGCCTCCCATTGTGCTTTAAACTCATTGTTAGTTTCCCAAAGATTTGGGAATACCTGAATCCTAGGTCCCTGTGGATTTATACCTTCTTTAATATACCTTTCCAGAAATTTGACTTGCCAAAAAAGATTAGATTTACGTTCCAAAGCCTGTGTCAGTTTAACTATTAGCACTTTCATCTCCAATTTGATACCATGATCGTCCCCACATTCCTTATGAATTTTGGACATAAGGCCATCCCACTCTGATCCTGTATAATCCATCATCCTGTTCTACGCCAAAAGATGCACTGATCAAAGATAGTGAGCAACTAAAAAAGAATGTAATAAAACTATTATAGTTTTGATTTAAATCTTCCTCTTCACTCAGAGTAAAACACTCTTGGTGAATCAAATGCCCTTAGCCTACAGGGGGCCTCTTCAGCCCAATAACAGATATAATCAAAATTGTGGACAGAAAAGCTAAAAGGGGCACCTCATCCTAAATAGAGTATATAAAAAACAGAAACAGCATGACAGATTATCGCAGTACCACAGAAGAATATAGACATAAATTACTTTCATTCATAGAAATAAACACTATAAAAATACTAGAATACTGTCTAAAGGTACAGCGATGTAGGTTACAGTATACAGCGGGGACAGAAAGTATTCAGACCCCCTTAAATTTTTCACTCTTTGTTATATTGCTGCCATTTGCTAAATTCATTTAAGTTAATTTTTTTCCCTCATTAATGTACATACAGCACCCCATATTGCCAGAAAAACACAGAATTGTTGACATTTTTGCAGATTTATTAAAAAAGAAAAACTGAAATATCACATGGTCCTAAGTATTCAGACCCTTTGCTCAGTATTTAATAGAATCACCCTTTTGATCTAATACAGCCATGAGTCTTGGGCATCGTCGTGTCAGGGTCCGTAACATAGAATAACACATCGTCCGCATATGCTGCGACTTTGTGTTCCTCCTCTCTGACCACAACACCACGGATATACGGGTCCCTTCGTACTGAAGCCAAGAAGGGTTCCATGGCTAAAACGAAGAGCAGCGGGGACAGGGGACACCCCTGTCTCGTGCCTCTCTCCATCTCAAATGGTTGAGAAAGGGAGAATGACGTGAGACGTCAGACGTCCTAGGGGAAGGGAGGAGTAAGAGGTGTGCCGTCCCGCTGAAGCGCTGGTAGACTCCCTCTAGCCTATACAGAGCGGGACGCCAGGACGGAGCGGATAGAGCGGAGAACCCCGGGAGTATTGAGAGGGGGTCGGCGTGCTGAGAGCCGGCGCCTCTCCGGGAAGACAGAGGTGACATTTAGGTGGCTCGCTCCGGGTCCCTGCTCTCCCCCTCCCACTCCCCCCTTACTGCAGGCAATGCCAGTGAAGGAGTCAAGTATCGAGCCGGACACCATGACAAGTGTCAGAGGATAGGTGCTTTACAGCCTGAGAGTGGCAAGGAAGTTCAATAGCCGAGCATCGCATATACAACATGAAGAGATGACAGACATCTAGTGTGGTGGTGGTAAGAGATTCATAAAGCCTAACAAACGCTGAAGGTAAGAGTGTATTAGAAATAAGTATGGAGAAGTAAGCTGGCGGATATTATGCAAGAAAACTTATGTGAGATCAGCTTTATTATCCCGGTAACCGGATAGAGGGAAAGTGGCTCTGGTATCATAACTTATATTTGCATAAACTGTACCAAATGAATAGAATACAATAAGAGTATGGTCATTTAGGGTTGAAGTGGAAGAACTGATATTCCTGGGTGGAACAACGGACTGCTTCTTTTGTCTCCCCCCCCCCCCCCTCTCCTTTTTTTTTTTTTTTTTTTTTTGTTTGGAAGCACACAAACTCCTAGGATATATCCGTGCGCCAATTATAAGCTTGTATACCAGTACCGCAGCATCCATGAGGGAGGGAAAACGGGGATATTGATAATAACTTCAACCGTTCAAATATAAACTAAGAAGCGGAAAAGTGTGATACGGCAAACCCCAGAAAATGCTGTAAGCAGAGCTGACACTTCCGTAAACATCAATATAGGGAGGAAGCCCTGTAAGGATTTATATATCTGATGGGTATGGATAATGGTACACAGCAGATATAAGGCTGAGTGAGTGGTATCGGAATAGAAATTTTTAAATACAGCACCATAACGGGACTCTCCCTACAACATTTATTTAACTCAGGGGATTCCAGACACAGATCAGCGGAAAACGCATATAGGAATCCTATGTATCAGTATTGTATAAAGGTACGATTTCAGCACTGTCACATAGAGGCTTATTCATTGATTTAACTGATTTAATTGGGTACCATCACCACACCAGCACCTGCACTTTGAATATAACTCTATACGGTGCCTAAACAGAAGAAGCCTGGAGCCTGGCCCAAGACGGTTAATTCCGGTTACACTGATTAAGACTAAGAAGGCTTAGACAGCGGGAAGAGAAGTATGAGTCGTAGTTCAGCTAAAGCCGGGAAGGGGGGCTTACCGAAAACCCCAAAAGAGAATACGGCTGGGAATACCTCCGTTAGTACAATCAAGCAATACATGGTAAAAGGGGGGAGTCCGGGGAGCTCCCAGCAAGAGACTCAAAAATTAAACATAACAGATAAAAAGAAGGGACGTAATGAGAGGGAAGATATGACCCCAGATCACTCCAGGGAGGAGCTACTAGCCGAAAATATGATGGAAGCATCTAGAATCGATGAACATAGACAAGATCCACAACTACCCTCAAAAGGCGAATTAGCAGAGATGCTTAAAGCGCTCGAAATGTCAATTAAGGCGGAGTTTACCTTGTTGAGGTCTGATTTAGGCAACCTTTTGGTAAGAGTGGAAGAGGCCGAAGATAAGCTAGATAAACAAAGACGGGAGATCTCCGGATTAAATGAACAACTTAAAACAACCCAACAAAATCAGATAAAAGTATGCTACAGGCTGGAAGATCAGGAAAATAGGGACCGTAGACAAAATCTGAGACTCAGAAAATAGAGGTGAAGACCTAAGGAAGACTGTGGTGACTATCTTCAGCCCACTTCTGGGGCTGGAAGGAAAAGACTTCCCAAAAATTGAGCGTGTGCACCGGCTGGGCAGGCTGGATACCAGACGGTTCGAAGGTAGCCGTGATATAATTGTGAGGTTTAGATTTTATGAGGATAAGGAAAACATCTGGCTTAAGCTGAAGGGCCATGCCCCACTACAATTTGAAGAGGCAAGAATTCAAGTCTTTGCGGATCTAGCTAAAGGCACACTGGCGAGAAGGAGACATCTAAAACCCCTATTGGAACAAATGGTGAATCAAGATATAATGTATACATGGGGATTCCCAGCCTGCCTGGTAGGCAGGAAAGGTGGGAGATCTGCAAGTCTAAGATTCCCAGGAGAACTAGAAGAGTTCTGCGAGAAATTGGGGATGCAGGTACCCCCTACACTGGACTGGTCTATGGAACGTTGGATTGAACTGAGTATGGGCTAGGGGAGGGACCTGGTGGGGGGAGGATTTGGGGGAGAAGAGGAAGTTAAAGGTCATTTTCAATCACATTTTAGGGAAAAGAGAGGATTCGTGGAATAGAGCCAAGCATGTTCAGCGGCTAAGGCAATATGAAATGCAGGGACGGCACACCTTAGACTCCGCCTTCGGAGGAGGAGACCAATGGTGGGCCACAATGTTGGTGACCCGCACTGGTCCAAGGGTTCGGTAGGGACCAGGGGGGGGTGGGGGGGAGGGAGTGGGGGGTGGGGGGGAGAGGGGCGGGTAGGGGGGGGGGAGAGGGTGGGGGGGAAATAGAGGGGAGGGAGGGAGGGGCAGTAGGAACGAGGGGTCTTGCTCAACATTATCCCGATAGAAAAGGGAAAACTCTCCAGGGTCTAAGGCGAAGGGAGATTTTAGGAGGATTAAATAAAGAGATATGGTAACAATAAAATTCACAACATATAATGTTAAAGGCTTAAACACACTCAGGAAAAGATATAATATTTTTAATGAGTTGAAATCATTGGGACCAGACGTGGTGTTCCTACAAGAAACACACATATCACTCCAATCACGATTAAGACTGTTCTCGAGGGAATACCCGGTCTGGTTTCAAGGAGATACTATCTCTAATAGGTCACGGGGAGTAGCTATTGGTTTCGCAAGGAAAATAAGGTTTGTGCTGGAGGAAAGATTAGTGGACCCAGAAGGAAGATATCTGTGCCTCAGAGGTTGTTTAAATGAAGAGAAAGTTACCCTAGTCAATATTTATGCCCCCAATAAAAATCCGACGAAGTACCTGGCAAACATCTTGGGAAAAATAGTGGAGTTCACGAGTGGACACTTGATTATGATGGGGGATTTTAATTTCTGCCTCAATCCAAGTATGGACAGTATGGCTCGTCCCCTGGGGAAGGACTGTAGTCATCTAAAGAAGATAAAGCAAATACTTTCCAACTGGCAACTGGTGGACATCTGGAGAGTTCAACATCCAATTAAGAGAGATTACACATTCTATTCCCCTGTGCACGGGACCTACTCCCGGATTGACTGGGGTATAAGGGATCCATGATAGGAAACATAACTTACTCTGACCATGCACCAATGACCATCGAAGTGAGTTGGGGAAGGGACCAGGTTGAGAGGGGGCAGTGGAGGCTAAATGAGGAGCTGATTACAGAAGCAGAGGGGTACAACAGAATTAGACTAGAACTAGAGAATTATTTCGAGACAAACGATACGGGGGATATATCAGGGGCTACATTATGGGAGGCACATAAAGCCTATATTAGAGGAGTATTGATTGAAATGGGGGCTAGGAAGAAAAAAGAGAGGCAGGAAAAAATCCTAAAATTAACGGAGGAGCTCACGGGATTAGAACAAACCCATAAAAAATATAAAGGTCAGTTACCCCAAGAGATACACCATCAGATGGTTATTAAAAGATCTGAGTTAAAAACGGTAATGGAACAGGAGTCCAGAGTTTCATTGAATAAGATAGCCTGGGAGAGACATAGATGGGGTAATAAACCGAGCAAACATCTTGCAAAAATAGTCCAAAAGGGAAAAAAAGCTAGGAATTTTATAGAAAAAATTCAAACTAAACAGGGTCAAATAGAATATTCAACTAAGAAGGTGGCAGAAACCTTCAAGGACTACTTTAAGGAGATATACTCCGCCCCCAAGCAAGACACCTACTCAAAAAACAGGATAGCGAGAGGTAACAACTATATTAAAAGGGCAGCGCTCCCCAAGATCCCTGAGGAAGATAGAGACCTATTGGAAAGACCAATCTCAGAAGAAGAAATTAGTAGAGCATTAGCTGGAATGGCCCTAGGGAAAAGCCCAGGCCCAGATGGCCTAACAACACTTTATTATAAAACATTTAGAGAAGTTTTAGTACCTAGGTTGTGTCGGTATATGAACGGGTTGGGTGATAGCTTTGAGATGAGCAGAGATGCATTGAAAGCATCTATTACAATCATACTGAAAGAAGGCAAAGATAAAACAATATGCTCAAGCTATCGCCCAATCTCTCTACTGAACAACGATACAAAACTCTATGCCAAAGTGTTGGCAGAAAGATTAAAGGAATATATGAACCTATTAGTTAATTCAGACCAAGCAGGGTTTGTCCCAAATAGGGAGGGGAGGGACAACGGGATCAGGACCCTGCTCTTGACGGGGAAAATGAAGGAGAGTGGGCCCCCAGGACTACTTCTGTCAGTTGATGCCGAAAAGGCTTTTGACAGGGTAGACTGGGGGTTCATGATCCAGACTTTGGAGGCTATGGGACTGGGCCCAAAAATGATTCGGAGGATAAAAACTTTGTATCAGCACCCAACTGCCGTAATTAAAATAGAGCTTTCTTTTAATGGCATTTGATCACCTCTGCGGTTTTTATTTTGAAAAAAAATGATATTTTCTACTTTTTGTTATAAAAAAAATCCAATAAACTCAATTTTAGTCATACATTTAGGCCAAAATTTATTCGGCCACATGTCTTTGGTAAAAAAAATGTCAATAAGCGTATATTTCTTGGTTTGCGTAAAAGTTATAGCATCTACAAACTAGGGTACATTTTCTGGAATTTACATAGCTTTTAGTTTATGACTGCCTATGTCATTTCTTGAGGTGCTAAAATGGCAGGGCAGTACAAAACCCCCCCAAATGACCCCATTTTGGAAAGTAGACACCCCAAGGAAATTGCTGAGAGGCATGTTGAACCCATTGAATATTTATTTTTTTTGTCCCAAGTGATTGAATAATGACAAAAAAAAAAAAAAAAATATTTACAAAAAGTTGTCACTAAATGATATATTGCTCACACAGGCCATGGGCCTATGTGGAATTGCACCCCAAAATACATTCAGCTGCTTCTCCTGAGTATGGGGATACCACGTGTGTGGGACTTTTTGGGAGCCTAGCCGTGTACGGGGCCCCGAAAACCAATCACCGCCTTCAGGATTTCTAAGGGCATAAATTTTTGATTTCACTCCTCACTACCTATCACAGTTTTGAAGCCCATAAAATGCCCAGATGGCACAAAACCCCCCCAAATGACCCCATTTTGGAAAGTAGACAACCCCAAGCTATTTGCTGAGAGGCATGTTGAGTCCATGGAATACTTTCTTTTTTGACACAAGTTGCGGGAAAGTGACAATTTTTTTTATTTTTGCACAAAGTTGTCACTAAATGATATATTTCTCACACAGGCCATGGGCATATGTGGAATTGCACCCCAAAATACATTTAGCTGCTTCTCCTGAGTATGGGGATACCACATGTGTGGGACTTTTTGGGAGCCTAGCCGCGTACGGGGCCCCGAAAACCAAGCACCGCCTTCAGGATTTCTAAGGGCATAAATTTTTGATTTCATTCCTCACTTCCTATCACAGTTTTAAAGGCCATAAAATGCCAAGATGGCACAAACCCCCCCCAAATGACCCCATTTTGGAAAGTAGACACCCCAAGCTATTTGCTGAGAGGCATGTTGAGTCCATGGAATATTTTATTTTTTGACACAAGTTGCGGGAAAGTGACAATTTTTTTTTTTTTTGCACAAAGTTGTCACTAAATGATATATTTCTCACACAGGCCATGGGCATATGTGGAATTGCACCCTAAAATACATTTAGCTGCTTCTCCTGAGTACGGGGATACCACATGTGTGGGACTTTTTGGGAGCCTAGCCGCATACGGGGCCCCGAAAACCAAGCACCGGCTTCAGGATTTCTAAGGGCGTTAAGTTGTGATTCCACTCCTCACTACCTATCACAGTTTTGAAGGCCATAAAATGCCAAGATGGCACAAAACCCCCCCAAATGACCCCATTTTGGAAAGTAGACACCCCAAGCTATTTGCTGAGAGGCATGGTGAGTATTTTGCAGCTCTCATTTGTTTTTGAAAATGAAGAAAGACAAGAAAAATGTATTTTTTTTTTCTTTTTTCAATTTTCGAAAGTTTGTGACAAAAAGTGAGGTCTGCAAAATACTCACTATACCTCTCAGCAAATAGCTTGGGGTGTCTATTTTCCAAAATGGGGTCATTTGGGGGGGGGGGGGTGTGCCATCTGGGCATTCCATGGCCTCCGAAACTGTGATAGGCAGTGAAGAGTGAAATCAAAAATTTACGCCCTTAGAAAGCCTGAAGGCGGTGCTTGGTTTTCGGGGGCCCGTGTGCGGCTAGGCTCCCAAAAAGTCCCACACATGTGGTATCCCCATACTTAGGAGAAGCAACAGAATGTATTTTGGGGTGTAATTTCACATATTCCCATGGCATGTTTGAGCAATATATCATTTAGTGACAACTTTGTGCAAAAAAAAACTTGTGTCACAATATAAAATATTCCATGGACTCGACATGCCTCTCAGCAAATAGCTTGGGGTGTCTACTTTCCAAAATGGGGTCATTTGGGGGGGTTTTGAACTGTCCTGGCATTTTATGCACAACATTTAGAAGCTTATGTCACACATCACCCACTCTTCTAACCACTTGAAGACAAAGCCCTTTCTGACACTTTTTGATTACATGAAAAAATAATTTTTTTTTGCAAGAAAATTACTTTGAACCCCCAAACATTATATATTTTTTTAAAGCAAATGCCCTACAGATTGAAATGGTGGGTGTTTCATATTTTTTTTTCACACAGTATTTGCGCAGCGATTTTTCAAACGCATTTTTTTGGGAAAAAACACACTTTTTTAAATTTTAATGCACTAAAACACACTATATTGCCCAAATGTTTGATGAAATAAAAAAGATGATCTTAGGCCGAGTACATGGATACCAAACATGACATGCTTTAAAATTGCGCACAAACGCGCAGCGGCCACAAAATAAATACATTTTTAAAAGCCTTTAAAAGCCTTTACAGGTTACCACTTTAGATTTACAGAGGAGGTCTACTGCTAAAATTACTGCCCTCGTTCTGTCCTTCGCGGTGATACCTCACATGCATGGTGCCATTGCTGTTTACATTTGACGCCAGACCGACGCTTGCGTTCGCCTTTGCGCGAGAGCAGGGGGGGACAGGGGTGCTTTTTTTTTTTTTTTCTTTATTATTTTTTTGCTTTTTTATCTTATTTTTAAACTGTTCCTTTCATTTTTATTTTTTTTTTATTAATTTTATTGTTATCTCAGGGAATGTAAATATCCCCTATGATAGCAATAGGTAGTGACAGGTACTCTTTTTTTAAAAAATTGGGCTCTATTAGACCCTAGATCTCTCCTCTGCCCTCAAAGCATCTGACCACACCAAGATCGGTGTGATAAAATGCTTTCCCAATTTCCCAATGGCGCTGTTTACATTCGGCGAAATCTAAGTCATGAAATGCTCGTAGCTTCCGGTTTCTTAGGCCATAGAGATGTTTGGAGCCATTCTGATCTCTGATCAGCTCTATGGTCAGCTGGCTGAATCACCGGCTGCATTTTCAGGTTCCCTGTTGGGACAGGAAAGCCAGAGAAAAACATGGAAGACGGTGGGGGGGGGGGCATTCCCTCCCACTGCTTGCAAAAGCAGTCTAGAGGCTAATTAGCTGCTAGGATTGCTTTTACATGAAAGCCAACCGCTGGCTGAAAAGAATGATACCAAGATGATACCTAAACCTGCAGGCATCATTCTGGTATAACCACTCAAATTCCAGCAACATACCAGTACGTTGCTGGTCCTTGTTAGGCATATATTGTAAACTTTTTTTTCATGCAGCCTGTGGGCTGAACGAAAAAAAGATATTGATCGGTGGGTATGCCCACCATTAGAATACCTCCCTTCATCCACCCACTTCCAATGATGGGCATACATGCACCATTTATATATGCCGAAGCATGGGGGCATCCTCCCGCAAAAGGCAGGAGCAAATTGCTCCTCCACCCACTGCTGCCCCCACGCTTCGGCATATATGCTGAAGTATGTAACTGTGGTGGTGAAATCACCTCCGACAGCGCTGGAGTCACGGCTTTATATATCGTGGGAGCAAACGCTGTTGCTGTCAAGATAAATAAATCCGCGCTGCAACTGAATGGCGTACCTGCTAAGCAAATGATGGTTAACAATAAAACAAAGTAACATTACAGTATAACAGTAAGACTTACCATACCTGCAAAGCAAATACAAAAAAAAAAACATAGTAAAAAATAAAACATTTAACGCAACCTGTGCCTAAAATATATATATGCCGAAGCATGGGGGCATCCTCCTGCAAAAGGCAGGAGCAAATTGCTCCTCCACCCACTGCTGCCCCCACGCTTCGGCATATATGCTGAAGTATGTAACTGTGGTGGTGAAATCACCTCCGACAGCGCTGGAGTCACGGCTTTATATATCGTGGGAGCAAACGCTGTTGCTGTCAAGATAAATAAATCCGCGCTGCAACTGAATGGCGTACCTGAAAACAATAAAATGGTTACCAACAAAACACAGTAAACGGTAAAGTATAAAAAATCTGAAAAGCAAACATGGTAAAACATAATAACAATAAAACATTGCAGAATAGAATAGAGTAAAAAAGAGCAGAACAATAGAGAGAGAATAGAGAGAGAGAGAACAATAAAACAACAACTATTTTTGGTTTTTTTATTTTATATTTTTTTTGTGTTTTTATTTTTTTTAATTTTTTTTTTACACTTTTTTTTAGTAACTTTTAACTTTTGTAACTCGTTCCAGGTTTGGGTCTCTCAAAATGCAATGGCATCTTGGGAGACCCTGTGTTAGTGTGCCTAGTCTGTGCAGTGCTGAACCCTACGCTAATACTCAACTAATGTATGGTAGCGTTCAAAGCATTCACCCATGCAAAGACCAGGATTGCCAGGACAGGAGGGACAATAAGACCGGGTGTCACGCCTAAATCCGCGCTTGCTGCAGACACGACATCTTTTTTGGGGGGCTCGTTGGGTAGGGGTACTCGGGATGGCATAAAGAAAATGCCGCTCAAGCAGCCGGCTTACTGCATTTGGTTGGGGAAGGTGAGGTAGAGCACCGTCTGGAAACAGAAGGGCTCTGACGATCTCTTCCTGGAATTTAAGGAAGGATCCAGTCTGTCCTGAAGCTCTGTATAGCACATGAGTGTTCAGCAAAGCCAATTGAAATAAATAAACAGACACTTTTTTGTACCAGCATCTGGCCTTACGGGCAACTAGGTACGGCGCCAACAACTGGTTGTTGAGGTCCACCCCTCCCATATTAAGGTTGTATTCGTGGACACAGAGGGGTTTCTCCACAACACCAGTCGCCGTAGGAATTTGGGTCGTCGTGTCTGCATGAAGGGAGGTGAGAACGAAAACATTCTTCTTATCCCTCCACTTCATAGCGAGCAAATTATTATACTTCAAGCAGGCTCTCTCCCCCAGCCTAAGACGGGAATCTACAAGCCGCTGGGGAAAGCCCCGGCGATTAGGTCGCACGTTGCCACATGCTCCAATCTGCTGATCAAACAAGTGACTAAAAAGTGGCACGCTCGTATAATAATTGTCCACGTACAAGTGGTACCCCTTTCCGAATAAGGGTGACACCAAGTCCCACACTATCTTGCCAGCGCTTCCTATGTAGTCAGGGCAGTTTGTCGGCTCTACGTGACTATCTTTGCCCTCGTAAACCATAAAACTATATGTATAGCCTGTGGCCCTGTCACAGAGCTTATACATCTTGACCCCGTATCTGGCACGCTTGCTGGGAAGGTACTGTTTGAATGACAAGCGGCCAGAAAATTTACTCAGGGACTCATCAATGCAGACAACTTGATGGGGGGTAAACAAGTCTGCAAAACGTTGGTTGAAGTGGTTTACGAGGGGCCGAATTTTGTAGAGCCGATCGTATGCAGGGTCTCCACGAGGACGACAGAGTTCATTGTCGTTGAAGTGCATGAACCGCAAAATCTGCTCGTATCGTGCCCTGGCCATGGAAGCAGAGAACAAGGGTGAATGGTAAATTGGGTCAGTGGACCAATATGACCGCAACTTACTCTTTTTATTCAACCCCATGAGGAGGGAAAGGCCCAGAAAGGTCTTAAATTCGGAGACCGTAATTGGTCTCCAATCTCTGGCAAGGGAGGACTGGGGATTAGTGGCGATGTGTTGACCAGCGTATAAATTGCTTTGGTCCACAATAGATCTATAGAGATCTTCGGTGAAAAACAGTGAATAAAAATCCAGTGGCGTAAAGTCAACTGTTTCCACCTGAATTCCGGGTTGGCCAGTGAAAGGGGGAAGTACGGGTGCTGCAGAAGTGGAGGGTTCCCAATTCGGATTGGCCAATGCAGCAGGAAGGGCACTATGGGCACGACGGGCCTGTCTTTGTCTTCTTGGTGGCAGCGGTACACTACTAGTGCTTGCCACCTCGCCAGCTTGAACTGCACTTATGGGACTCGCCACGTCACCACGTGATACTGCAGTGCTGGATGTACGACCAGGGTGTACTAGGCCGCTGGTGCTTGCCAGTTCACCAGAAGGAATAGCGGCGCTAGTACTTCTCTGCTCCATACGAGAGCCCTGCGGTTCTTGCACTTCAAGGACAGAAGAAGATTGGGGTCTGGTACGCCTGACCTTAGCAGGGACCACAACTCTGTCGTCAGAGCTATCTGTCATGGAGCCGCTGTCCTCTACAGGTTCGTATTCTGAGCCTGAACTTGACAGATGAGTGACTTCCTCTTCACTATCTGTCATACTCAGAAACGTGTAGGCCTCTTCACTAGTGTACCTTCGATTTGCCATTTTGGGCTCTAAATTTAGGGGTACACTAGTGAGACTCACAGGCAAAAAAGCTCCTGACTGTCAGCGACTGTATCAAAACGCTACCAAAAAACTGTTAGCGATCGCAAGGATCAGGCCTGACTCTGCGAACGCTGCAGTTATGTGTGCTTAGTGTTTTGTAAGTGTCAGTTATCGATCGATACTGCACTTGGGTGGGCTGGGCAGGGCTGGGCCGAGGAGCAAAACGCAGGTGCTAGCAGGTATCTGGGCTGATCCCGCTAACACTGCGTTTCAGGCAACCCTAAACTGCTGGGGAGTATAGATCTGATCGGATCAGATATCGATCCGCTCAGATACTATAGCACTAAGGGAGGTGTATGCTGCGTGCGTGGGTTTTAGCGGTACTGGCGCTAACCTGACGCTGCCTGGGGCGACGCAGACCTTATCTGACCCTAAAAATGTAATTTATATCACCGCCGGGCAATTAGGGGGTTAAACCTTTATAGGGTAATAAACGGCGGGTGCCCTAAAACTATAATAAACTGTAATAAACTGTAATGAACTACAAAAAACAAACTAGCTAACCAGCGTCACCCGTAACACTTATACGGTGATCGCTGGTGAAAGGGTTAACTAGGGGGCAATCAGGGGGTTAAAACCTTTAGCAGGTAGTATATGGGGGTCCCTGTCGCTATAAAACACTGACAGCGAACCTATATACTTACCTCCCTAACTAGCGTCACCTGTGTCACTAATACAGCGATCATAAAAACGATCGCTTAGCGACACTGGTGACGGGGGGTAATCAAGGGGTTAACTTTTATTAGGGGGGTTAGGGGGGTACCCTGGACCTAAGGGGGGGTACCCTAGACCTAAAGGGGGCTAACCTAACTGCCCTAACACTTGTAACTGACACAAACTGACACCAATGCAAAAAAAAAAAATGCTATTGGTGTCAGAGTGACAGGGGGTACAGGGGGGTGATCGGGGGGTGATCGGGGGGTGATGGGGGGTGACAAGTGTGCCTGGCGTGTTCTACTGTTAGTGTAGTGTTGTGCAGACTTACTTGATGTCTTCTCTCCTCGGTGCCGGATCAAAAAGACCGACTCGAGGAGGAATGACATCACTTCCTTTCCCTCTGTTTACATTACAGAGGGAAAGGAAGCATTCTCATTCGCCGGGAGCGATCGGGAGGGGGTGGCCAACAATGGATGGCCTCCCCCTCACCTCTCATCGCCCGGGAAGAAATGGCGACCGCCTCGGGCACCGGGGGGGGACCGATCGGACCCCCCACCTGCGGAAGGCAAATCACGTATATGTACGTGATTTTGCCTGTCCGTGCCACCTTGCCGACGTAAATCGGCGTGAGGCGGTCATCAAGTGGTTAAATTCACTATGGAATACAGTTATAAATCTTTGCCGTTCCTGGACTTAACCATTCTTAAACGTGAGGATGGTACTATTCATACCTCACTTTTTAGAAAAGCAATGGCTGGCAATACTCTACTCCATGCAGCCAGCTCTCATCCCCAGCCATTGATTAGGAGCATACCTTACTCACAATATTTGCATCTAATTGCTCCACAGAAGAGTCCTTTAGGACTGAATCCAATCTGTTGAGAACAAGACTTAGTGAGCGTGCATACAGTAAGACTATCCTAAAGAAGGCCTTCACGAAGGCTCTCGAGAAAGATAGACGGAAATTACTGTTTTAGAAAAACAAAGTGAGAATGTCAGAATAATAACAACATATTCCAGCAATCATGAAACTGTGAGACGGGCAATTGCTAAACATTGGCACCTTCTGATAGGCGATTGTATTCTCAAAATACATTAGTGACTGGACAAATCACCTTCAGGAAGTGTCCCTCTTTAAAGGACAGATTAGTTAGGAGTCATTTCCAGGACTTTAGGGATACTAGAAACGAAAGTCCAGGTATGTTCAAATGCAACGATTGTGAATATTGCAGTTGGATGTTGGAGGGCTCATCATATGTTCTACCCAATGGAGAGACATATCACATGAGATTTTGTGCTGACTGCCAGACAAAGGGTATTGTGTATATTGCATTTTGTAAATGTGGTTCGTTCTACATCGGTAAAACCTTCAGGAATTTCTAGAGATGGGTATATGACCACATTTACTATATAAGGACAAATCTTCTACATATACCCATAGGCAGATATGTTGCACTCCAGCATAGAAATGATACATCCATGGTTTGCTTTACGGCCCTTGAAAGGGTTAAGGAGGACCCACGGGGTGGGAATATTGATCAGAAGTTGCTTCAGCGTGAGGCCAAATGGATCTTCAAGCTGGATGCTACCCGAGCACTTGGTCTCAATGACTCTCTAAGTTATAGGCCATTTCTCTAGTCTAGATAGGGCTATCCCATTGTATAACATAATTTTTATCTTTGCCCCATATGGTTATAATTTCCGTCTTCTTTCTCCCCCTTCTCCTTCCCCTTTTTCCCTCCCTTCCTTTCCCATCATCATGTTGCTCCTTTAGATTTAAGAACCATTGTGAGTAAATCACAGATTTGTATGTTTAAAAATATAGGAATGATTTGGGAGATTTTTTGAAGATACACGCTGGTCCATTTTAATTAATATCATTTAATATTGTGATTATGACTACCAGCTTATTATTTTTTATGAATTTTTCTTCCCTAGAGTTACTCTGGGGACCCGATCGGTGTGGAGAGGTGGATATGCGGGACCTGTACCCTATTAGGATTCTAGGGGGGGCCCTACCTGGCATGGTTGGCGGTGGAGTCGATGGTGGTGGCGTCCAGGGGTTTCCCCCTCCTTTTCCTTCTTTTACTTATTTGTTTTCTAGGCATCTCCTAGGTTCATTTGTTCTTAGTGTTCTTTCAGCTGGGACATATTTGGATAGTGTCTATTAGAGGTTGACCGATATATTGGTCGGCCGATATATTGGTCGGCCGATATATCGGCCGATATTTGGTGTTTTTTACTTAATTAGTTAATTAATTAATTAACAATTGTGCTGATAAAAAAGGCCGATATAACTTCAGCGCGACTTGAAAATGACTTCTGTATAATAGAAGTCAGTGCAAGTTGCCTGAAATCTTCTGTGAAGGGACTTCTCCCTCCTCCGGGCAGCCTGCCAAATCTGATAAAAAGAACCTGAAGGATACAATGTTTACACTTATGAATGAACTAAATTCCCTGTGTAGAAGTTCTCAGTTTAACCATTTAAAGACTAAATCTTTTCTGACATTTGTTGCTTACAAGTAAAAATCCTGTATTTTCTGCTAGAAAATCACTTAGAACCCCCAAACATTATATATATTTTTTTGGCAGAGACCCTAGGGAATAAAATAGCGGTTGTTGCAATATTTTATGTCACACGGTATTTGCGCAGCGGTCTTTCAAACGCAATTTTTTTTGAAAAAATACATTAATAAATAAAATAAAAAACTAAGCAGTAAAGTTAGCCCATTTTTTTTCGTCCAAAAGTTTTGTTTTTGTATATTTAATATTTAAGATATAGTTTTTTTTTCTAAATTCTACATACAAGTGAACTGATTGGAGGTTTGTTTTGTTTAATAAATGTTTAAATGTAAAAAAATTTCTGTATCACTTAAGGTTGCTTTCACAGTGGAGCGGGCATGCGTTGACGGTAAAACGCTGCTAGTTTTAGCGGCGCTCTACCATCATTTTAGCGGCGCTATTCAGCTGCTAACGGGGTCTTATAACCCAGCTAGCGGCCGAGGAAGGCGTTAAATGTGCCCCTGAAGCGCCGCTGCCGAAACGCTTTGCAGGCGCTTCGGCAGCGGTGCGCATTCATTTCAATGGGCAGGAGTGGTGGTATACACTGCTCCAAAGATGTTGCTTGCAGGACTTTTTTTAACATCCTGCCAGCGCATCGCCTCAGTGTGAAAGCACACGGGCTTTCACACTGAGACTGCAGGGGAGCCGTTTTACAGGCACTTTACAGGCGCTATTTTTAGCCCAAAAGCGCCTGAAAAATGCCCAAGTGTGAAAGGGGTCTAACTGTTAGATTTTATGAGATGAAGGGGAAAAAAAAAAAAAAAAAAAATCGGCCTAATATATCGGCCCAAAAAAATTGGCATCACACATCGGCCATCGGGCACTGAGATTTCTAAATATCGGCATCGGCCAGAGAAAAACCCATATCAGTCGACCTCTAGTGTCTATAGGTGGCGCTGTGTGTCTGCAGTCTTAGCTCCCAGCCGTTCGCTCTTTAGCTGCGGTGATTCCCGCTCCACCTGCGCATGCGTGCAGTTTTGTTTTCTCCGGCCTCTATTATGGGACTGATGTGTCGGCGTGTGACGTCATTCCGACACACACACGCCTCTGTTGGCCGCCCCCACTCTCTTTCCTCCCTCTAGCTGTCACAGCTGACCCATATTAGGGTAACAACGGTGTAAGCTTAATTTTGGCGCCACACTGAGTATATTGTCAGTCTCTAAGGATGCATCTGGTGAGCGGTGTGCTGTATGGAGTGTTTCTTTGTTAATGGTAGGTGCTTGCCTTATTTTCTTTGATTGATATATCTTTATATCATGGACTTTTCTCCATTTAAGCGCTATTTGGTACTCAGATTGGCTGTTATTATTTTCAGTGCTAATATATATATTTTATATGGTTTTTCTTTCTTCTCTTAGTGGCGTTGGTTAACAAACATCCTTTCTGTTAGGCCCTCCAATGTAAAACAATTTTTTGGATGATACCTAGGGTGGGAATACCCTCTTTGGGCTTTTTGCAGGATAGACCTTTTTCTCTTCCTGTCCATCTGATTGGGATGTTTGGACTTACTTAGGTAATTTTACATAGTTAAATTCTCTTTTAGTTTTCTTCCTTTTTTTTTCTCTTCTTCTTATTGCTCCTCATTATTTTTTTCTTATTTGGAATACCTGACTTAGGAGGTTTTTTTCTATCCAGGTATTGGCCTTTTTTCCAGCACTACGATTCTTTGTTGAGAACTTTTTGCTGCGCTGTTGTTGTATGAGCACTGGGTATTTGACCACTGTAAGTATACCGGGTCACAATACTCCTCTATGTAATATACTTGTCCATATGGGTATAGTTCATTGTATTTTACGCAAGCTTGCTCTACCGGATTAATATGTGATATTGGATTTGATTTATGGATATTGTCTGGTTATTTATTGCCCATCTCAATATATACAGGCTATTTTTGGATTTCAATTGGATCCAGGTCCTGCATCTCTCTGCCTCTACACTCCCTCCTGCCTTCTGTTTGGGGCACACCGCTTCTCCTTCTCAGTTTTAACCGTCTGGGTTCTGTAATGCATAAGTGTGCATATCTTTGATTATTGAGCAATGTGTCATATCTATATATACTTGCTATACATTAATGGACTTGCCTGTATTTTTAATATATGTAACTTTCCCATCTTTCTAATTAAAGGCTCCTTGGTTACATGTTCAAGTTGGTTCTGAAGAAGCTATCTTGCGAAACGCTTCAACCATCTTGTTTTCACATATACTGTAACCTACATCGCTATACCTTTAGACATTATTCTAGTGTTTTTATAGTGTTTATATCTATGAATTTTTGTAATAAACTCTTATTAAGTGATTTATGTCTATATTCCTCCGTGGTACTGCGATAATCCGTCATGCTGTTTCTGTTTTTTATATGGCAGTGTACAAGATCAGTCCAAGAGGCAGGCAAAAAGCATGTTCAAACAGTCCAGGGTCAATTCCAGATCAGGCAGGGGTATGTACAGAATTGGTAGGCAGAAGCGGGGTTGAATAACAAGCCAGGGTCAGTTCCAGATCAGGCAGAGGTATGAACAGAATCGGTAGGCAGAAGCATGGTTGAATAACAAGCCAGGGTCAGTTCCAGATCAGGCAGAGGTATGAACAGAATCGGTAGGCAGAAGCTTGGTCGAATAACAAGCCAGGGTCAGTTACAGAGCAAGGAGAGGCATAAGGGGTGTGAAGGTAAATGGCAGGAAGTGAGGGTTATGTTTACCATACTTCACTAATAATTTAGTGAAGTGTGATAACGGCGAAAACAGTCAACTATGTAGAGGCCTGGTTGGGAAGGACATTGGGGACAATAAAAAGTGGTGTCTCTTCTCACTCCTCCTTTGGTGCATACCCAGCATTTTTTTCTGTTTTTGGCCTGTTGGCCTGGGAGGGATTTTATCGAGAAAGTGGTGCTCGGAGAGTCTGCTAATCACATCGGATCGAATGGTTTCTGGTGAGCCGTTCAGTAATACAAGGGCAGTGGTGATTTCCTCCTGGTTGCCAAGGAAAGATTTGGGGCTTTCAGTGGATTTGTGATAAATAACGTAGCTGTTGTATATGGCCAAATTAAACAAATGAATTGAAACTTTTTTTATACCACTGGTATGTTCGTCTTGTGGCAAGGTAGGGTTCGAGAATTTGGGCGTTGAAGTCGACACCCCCATGAACATATTGCATTCGTGGATACATGTTGGTTTTTGTATTGGGCCATTCCTCCTGGTGATCTCAACGAATGTATTGTTGTGGATCGATGAAAGCACGTAGACATCCCTCCTGTCCCTCCACTTCACAGCCAGAATTTCCTCATTCCGTAAACTCACCGTCTCCCCTCTTCTTAGCTTCTTGTTGACGAGGCTTTGAGGAAATCCCTTCCGGTTCGTCCTCACAGTGCCACATGCTGGAGTGTTCTTTCCGTGAAGGTTGTGGAAGAGGGGCAAACTAGTATAAAAGTTGTCCACATACAAATGGTAGCCTTTCTCCAGAAGTGGGTTTGTGAGTTCCCAAACGACTTTCCCGCTTGATCCGATGTAGTCTGGGCAATTAGGGGATGTAGCTGGGTGTCCTTCCCTTTGTATACCATGAAGGCATAGGTATACCCTGTGGCTCGGTCGCACAATTTATAAAGCTTCACTCTATAGCGGGCCCTTTTAGTGGTAATAAATTGTTTTATGCCCAGCCTGCCAGAAAATTTGATAAGGGACTCATCCACGCATATGTGTTGGTTTGGGGTAAACAACTGGGGGAAGATTTCAGAAAAATTATTTAGTAGTGGCCAAATTTTATAAAGCTTGTCAAAATTTGGGTAATTTCGGGGAGGGCACTGGGTATTATCATTGTAGCGTAGGAATCTAATAATCATGAGATATCTGGTTCTGGGCATTACTGAGGAAAAGATGGGCATGTGGTGGATGGGGAGGGTAGACCAATACGAACGTAATACATTTTTTTTGGTTAGTCCCATACAGAATGTGAGGCCCAAAAAAAATTTAAACTCCTCCACTGTTAGGGCTCTCCACTCATAGGGATGGGCATAATAGGACGTTGGCTTACATGCCATGAATTGTTGTGCATACAGTTTGCACTGGGCCACAATTGATGCTAGCATGTCCTCAGTAAAAATTAAATTGAAAAAATCAATCAGGAAAAAATTTTCTGTGTCCACCTGGACACCTGGCTGGGCACTGAAAGGGGGAATGATAGCTTCTCCTGAATTGGGAGGAAACCTCAAGGGGTTCTGAAGGGAATAGGGAAGGCTGGCATGGGACCTAACCCTTTGGGACTGAGGTGACACCCCACTGGTACGTGGCCTTTGCTGAGGTACTGCGGTGCTGGTGGATGGCACTGCGGCGCTGGTGGATGGCAATGCGGTGCTGGTGGATGGCACTTCCTCCTCAATAGAACGCCTTCGTCTGGCAGGCGGACTCTCAACCTCCTGTGAGGCTGTCAGTGTTCCACTGGTTAAAACAGGCTCGTAGTCCATGTAGACTCAGAATCTGAATATGAGGACGAATCCGAAGCGGAGAGCTCCCCGTTGCTCTCGTCCGCAAGAATATTGTACGCCTCCTCGACTGAAAATAATCTTTTAGACATTCTTGGTGGTGACAAATGGCACTGATATGTGACACTGATGACATGTGGCACTGGTGACAGATGGCACTGATAAAACGTGGCACTGATGTGGCAGGTGACAATGGCAGGTGGCACTGATGTGGCAGGTGGCACTGATGACAGGTGGCACTGATGACAGATGGCACTGACACGTGACACTGGCAGATGGCACTGATATGTGGCACTGACGAAACGTGGCACTCATATGGCAGGTGACACTGACAGGTGGCACTGATGTGGCAGGTGACACTGACAGGTGGCACTGATGTGGCAGGTGACACTAACAGGTGACACTGACGACAGATGGCACTGATGACAGATGGCACTGTGACACTAATGCCCTGTACACACGATCGCACATTCCGACAACAAAATCCATCTGATTTTTTCCGACGGATCTTGGCTCAAACTTGTCTTGCATACACACGGTCGCACAAAGTTGTCAGAATTTCCGAACGTCAAGAATGCGGTGACGTACAACACGTACGACGAGACTATAAAAGGGCAGTTCAATACCAAGCGCGACACCCTTTGGGCTCCTTTTGCTAATCTTGTGTTAGTAAAAGTTTGGTGAGAGATGATTCGTGCTTTTTCAGACTTGTGGTTTTCAGATTGTTTTTCTGATGTTCAGTTTGTGCGTTTGTATCTGGTCTTCAGTGTGTGCAGTAAGTTCGCATTTGTTTAATCAGTCTGTTCTTGTCCGCTCATTGCTGATTTTCAGGTCACTCTTCACAGGCCTTGCTGTTCTTCAGTGCATTCTGTTACTTCGTTCTGACCAACCGACCATTTTGAAGCCATGTTGCGTGTACGTACTAATCATAGAGTTCGTGCTGTGCGGGGGCTTGGTGTTGGGGTTCTTTGACACAAGCCCAGTCCATGAACAGGGCGAGGAGGAGTTCATGGACCAAGAATTGGTTGCTCCAGCGAGACCAATTCTGTCACATGCCTTTGCTCCGTGAGAATAATCCTGATGATTTCAGGAACTTTCTCCGGATGACGGACCCCGTTTTCCACCGTTTGTTGGCTTTGCTGACCCCTTATATCAGCAGGCAGGATACCTGCATGCGGCAAGCCATCATTCTGGAGCAGAGGCTAGTCGCCACGGTGTGGTAGTTGGCGATGGGGAGAAGCCTGCAGGACCTCAAGTTCTCGACAGGCATCTCCCCCCAGGCTCTGGGGATCATTATCCCAGAGACCTGTTCTGCCATCATTTAGGTCCTGCAGAAGGACTATATTAAGGTAAGATTTTTATCCTTTAACATCACATTTTATTGTATTTAATGTTTGCTAATGTATTGTATTTCTTTACTCAAACACTAATTACCATGATTGTAATATGCTGTGAATGTCCCCTTTATCCACATGCATGCTGGAATTTTTAAAAGTTGTTTTTTGTCCTTCATGCATATTTGCCTTTACTAACCTCCCCAGCATGCTCTCCTGGGCATGCACCCACCTCGTCTAGTCACTTAACAATGTATTTTGTCAGCTCCATTGTAGTGCTTTACCCTAAACACCCCCTAAAATGTGTACAAATGTTATTTTGGTCCTTAAATTTATGCAGAGTGCCAGAGGCTTTTTTGGGGGTCCCAAACTCATTTGGAAGCCCCCCCCCCAACTGCTAAGTCAACCGATACCAATCTTCTATCTGCTTACTTTGCTAAACCCATACTCACTATACCTACCTCTTTTGTGGTCATATTTATGGATGAATTCCCCAAAGCATGTAGTGCAAGGGCCTGCCTGAATAATTTCAAATGGTACTGCTTCAAGTTTTTGTATCCTAGTATTATCTTGATATGTAATTGCAGAATGTTAAAATGTGCTTAAATGTGTACAGTGTGTATTCATATTTTTGTATTATGACACTTCTTACCTGTCCAGTGGGCTGCCAATAGTGTAAGGAGGGGCTGGCCAAAGTAATACACATTATTTATGCATTCATCTCTCAATGAAGTGGAGAGGGTTACCTGTCCAAAACATCTCCCCCCCTAAAATTTTTACAATGGGCCATCAGAGGGGGAGGAGGAATCTGATAAGTGGACCTTATATTTTTGTCTTTAAATACGACCTAAAATAAATGTTATACTGATGTTGGCCAAGAATGCTTGTGTCTAATCTGCTTTCAATGCCACAGGAATGACAGACTGTGGCCTCCCACTTTGCCCAGCGGTGGGACTTTCCCAACTGCGGAGGGGCAATTGATGGGAAACACGTCCACATAGTCCCACCCCCCAAGTCGGGGTCATACTATTACAACTACAAGGGGTTCAATAGTATTGTAATGTTGGCGGTGGTGTCGGCTACTTACGAGTTCCTGTATGTGGACGTGGGGAAGAATGGCCGGATGTCGGATGGTGGAGTCATCACCCAGACCGAGTTCTACAGGCATCTCCAGAATGGCAGCTTGGACTTGCCACCTCCAGAAGACAATGCTGAAGGACTCCCATTCGTCTTCATTGCAGATGATGCGTTTGCGCTGGGGGACCATCTTATGCGGCCATTCCCTATGAGGACCCTCACCCCGGACCAGAGGGTTTTTAATTACCGGCTGGCCAGAGCCAGAAGAGTGGTGGAGAATACATTTGGAATAATGGCCAGCCGGTTCCGCCTATTTCTTACACCGATACACATGGCAGAATATAAACTCAATCACATCATCCTGTCTTGCTGTGTTCTCCACAACTTTTTAAGGAGAAATTCTGTGAACTATGCTGCCTCAGTTGTGCCTGGAGGGGGAATTCTGAATGAACCAACCCTGACGGCGCTTGAAACTGGCTGTCCTGTCTTGCCCCCCCCCCAGAGTGCCCGTGAGGTCCGTATAAGATACCTGGAATACTTGGCAGGTAGGGGGGCCATCGATATGCCAGACAATGTCTGAGACATTTTTTACATAAAAATATATTTGAAACTGAGCAAATATTTGCTTTGATTCACTGCTTGGCTTTCTTTTAGCTGTCTCCTCGGTTATCTTTTAATTGTATATTTTTTTGGCCTTTTTCTACAACAGTGCAAACAAAATTTCTTTCAGACATGAGGTGACAATCTCTTCTTCAGCTAACTATTATTATTATGTTGTGAGTCTGCTACACACACCTTGTTTTTTGTTGTTAATGTATGTAATGCATTACTGACAAAAATATTCATCATTTTCAGCACCATGACAGAAATGTGGGAGTCCTGAAAATGGCGTGATTGTGTAAAATTATAAAGCACTGTTGGGTGTCATTTACGAAAGGAAAATCCACTTTGCACTACAAGTGCACTTGAGACTGCACTTGTAGTGCAAAGTGGATTTGCCTTTAGTAAATAACACCCATTTGCACGGAAAAAAACAACTTTACTCCAAAAACTGCTTTTGAGCATTGAAAGAAGAAGCCACACATTGTTGATTAACAAAATTTTTACTCAAAGCACAATCACATGTGCGTTTATAAAAGGGTTTTTGAACAAACCAACATGTTTGTAAAACAGGCATGTTTAAAACCATAAAACAATGCACAACTCTGGAACTTACAAAGTTCAACTTTGATAAAGTGAAGGCAATATCAGACATGAGTATGTACAAACTGTGTTTGATATTGCGTTCAGCAGATGGGGTGATATCACCCCTGTAAAAGCCAAATTTTGAAGATGCACACAAATTGGGAATCAAAATGGAGATTTACCTCCTGACCCCATGCCTAATGTCAACATGTGCTAGCTCTCATCATGGGGGATCAATGGACGTGTTTTGGGGGTGTAACCCCTTCCTCTCAGCTACTTTATTATCGAGGAAGGGTTTGCACCCACAAAACGCGTACATTGATCTCCTGTGATGGCAGATAGCACATGTTGACACTCTGTGTGCATCTTCAAAATTTGGCTTTTAAAATACGTAAAAAATTAGTCATAAAAATAAAAAAAAACTGAGAAAATTTAGGGATTTCTGGGTGTTTTAGATTCTCCCTAAAACATCAATGATGTTCTTCATTTTGTTTTGAACATCACTGATGTCTTCCTTTAGGTTTTCTTAATCCCTATTACACCCCATTATCTCCCCGATGAGGATCCAGGCACTTTCACTGGTGAAATGACCTTCTTCCACAACATCCCCATCACCTACAAAAAAACAAAAAAAACACCATGTATTATAAATATGCAGGCATCCATCTATTACCTGAAGCTGTGGTCGCAGACACTCACCTGTTGTGACAATTTTGCCAATTTCTACAACGTCTCCCTCCTCCTCCTCTGGTTGGGTTTGGGGGATTTCCCCTTCTTCCTGAGGTGGGGAGTCCCTGGTCTCCTCTGATGAGTGGTGTCCTCCCAGTCTTTTCTCCCTATGTGAAAAAAATAGGTATACTTAGCACACAGATATTTGAGGCCAGAAATAGGAATATGAAACATTGTTTGGAAGTGGGGTCTGTTTTGGCAGAGTTCCAAGCTGAAGAATTTTTTTCGGACCTTTGTAAAGCTTGAATACTTACCTGTTTTGTGCAAGCTTCACAAATGGAGACACCCCTATAGTATACACTGGAGCATCTGTGTGGGACCCCCTAATAAAAAGTTTGTTCTGGTGTCCCACACTAGTGCTCCTGCATCTAGATGTGTAAACAGCTGCTGAGTGTCCTCTCCTTACACATAATCTAGTTTGCATTTCCTTCTAGTTACAAACCCATCTAGACAACAAACTTTGTTTAATAGAAGTAGACCAGAAAAAAGGTATTGAACTGCATCTGGCCAAAACATTGTATTTTAGTGGCCGAGCGAACAATGTTTCCTACGAACGATTAATGTACCCATGAACATAAAAGTTTCCATTTTAAACTGTAAAACAGTAAAGAAAAGCACATGGAGCAGCACAAACGTAATAAAGAATAGGAACACAGAAAAAATACTTTTTTGCAGCACTCACCTGATCCTTCTGTACTGATCCCTTAATTTGAGGTCCAACCACCGTTTCCTCAGTTGATCCTTGGATCGTCGTACCCCAAAATTTCTGTGCAGACTCTTCACAACTTTAGTCATGATCTTGGCCTTTCTGACATTTGGGTTTGGGTAAGGTCCATACTTCCCATCATAGTCGGCCCTCTTCAATATGTCCACCATCTCTAAAAAGGCCATATTCAATGCCTTAAATCTCCTGCGGGATGGGGACGTTTCTGGCTCCTGGCTTTCCTCCTCCTCGTTGCTGCTATTATCACGCACCTGTTGTCTCTCCGCCATGTGCTCTTCTCCACTGCTCCGAAAGAGAAGGGGTGGGGAATAGACTAGAAAGAACGTCAGGGGCGGGTGTAGTTTCACGCATGCGCAGTGTATAAAAAGCGTAACACGCGTGCATCGTACGTACGATCTGTGAGCGGAGGAAGGAGTATCGGAAGCGCCGATCGTGATAGCGAAGGTACAATTTTAACTTGGGCCTATACTGCTTATAGATTGAGGCCAATATTGGGACAAGATTAGGAGAATTTAGCCTGACATTAGGGTTTGTCTTGTGTTGTGTCTTGCAGAGAAAATGGATGGCTTCAATGATCACAACTTCCTCCCCCTATTTATAGACAAATACAGGGAGCTGCCCTGTCTGTGGCAGGTCAAACACCCACATTATAATCATAAACAAAAGAGGCAGGCAGCGCTGGAGAAACTGCTTGAGTTGGTGAAGCCGGTGGTCCCCATGGCAACCATCCCCTATTTAAAAACCAAAATTGGTGGCCTGAGGAGCACTTATTTTAGGGAGTGCAAGAAGGTCCAGGATTCCATGAGATAAGGAGCTGCAGCAGATGACGTTTATGTACCCAGGCTGGGGTACTATGAGAGACTGTGATTTCTGTCAGACCAGACTGAAGTCAGGGAATCCCTCTTCACTCTTCCTTCCACTCTTCCTTCCACCCTATCTTACACCCCAGCTGAGGCTTCCGACGTCCAACCAGGGACTTCCAGCCAGGAAGAAGTGGAGGAGCCCAGCTTGAGTCAGGTATAGCATTGTTCAACATATTTATTTTCAATAAATAAATGATGTTTACTAGATGTTATTATTGATCACTAGTTGCTGATTTAATAAAGGAGATTACATATCAATAGACAGTAGTGGCCAAAAATAATTGGGACAAGAATGAAAAATGCTGGGCTCAGAATGATAGTCTTTTCTATTTATTAACATTCAATTTGCAAAAGTCATGAGATGAAAATTGTGTGTGATTGATGAACCAAAAACTAAAACTATGTCCTTTTTTCATAAACAGGAAGACCTCAGCCAGAAGGAGGCTATGGAATGTGGCACACAGGAGGAGGCTGTGGAATGTGGCACACAGGAGGAGGCAGGGGTTAGTGTCAGCCAGGAGGTGGCTGAGCCCAGTATGTGCCTCACAGAATCCCAGGTTCCTCCCCTCCGCCTTCCAACCAAAAGACCCAGGAAGGGGAGTAACATGGAGGAGTCAGCGCTCAGGCTGATTCAGGAGTCTTCTGTGGCCCTCGGAGCCACCCCCACTCGTGAAGAGGCCTTTGCTTCCATGGCTGCCAACAAACTGCAGGACATGGAGGAGGGGCAACGCCTCGTGTGAGGAAATAATTTATAAAACATTAAATAAGGGGTCGAGGGGCCAAATCACACCCAATACCCACCTGTGTGAGTTGCATCATCCTACACCTCCAACACCACAGCCACAGCCTGGAAGGAAGAGTGGAAGGAAGACAAGAAAGTGATGGCCTGGGTTTAGTCTGGTCTGACAAAAGATGCAGGCTCTTGTATGACCACAGCCTGGGGACATACATGTCATCTGCTGCTGTTCATGATCTCTTGGTCTTCTGGACCAGATTGTGCTCCCTTATATATGGACTCCTCAGGCCACCAATTTTGCCTGAAAATAGTTGATGTCTGCCCTGGGGGCCAAAGGCTTCGCCAACTTCAGCTGTTTCTCCAGCGTTGCCTTCCCTCTTTATTTGGTTAGGACCCCTTAATAAAGGTATTTTTTTAAACAATACTTTCCTATGTGTTTTCCTTCAAAAAGGACAGTTTGTTTGTGAGTAGGCAGGTATGTTTCAAAAATACAATGTGAAATTAACAAGGGACACCAGCACCAAGCAACCTCCTTGAGATTAAAAAAAATACAAGATAATAATGGTGTTGTGGTAACTTGACACACAAAACACACCCAAAACAATTCTGGAAATCACCAAAAAAAAAAAAAAAATAAAAAAAAAAACAACAGGAGATCTGGATTTAAAAAAAAAAAACAAGAAATAATACAAAATCTAAAAACATTAAAAAAAAATGTTTTCGGTAGATGTGACAAATAAAAAATATTATATTCATGAAATCACGAGAAATAATAAAGAAAGAAGTTTGTGAGAACTCTGTGTGAATATGAGCAGCAAAACTTCATTCTTCTAGCATTATAAAGAAGGGAGTGCGCTGCATTAAACAATTTAAAACATTGCAGCGTGACGAAAGTACTATATCCATTACGAACGCTAATTTTACCACACCGTGCAGTTCCGTCTCAGAATTTATTCTGAGCATGCGTGGCACTTTGTGCGTCGGAATTGTCCACACACAGTTGGAATTTACGCAAACGGATTTTGTTGTTGGAAAATTTTATAGCCACCTCTCAAACTTTGTGTGTCGGAAATTCCGATGGAAAAAGTCCGATGGAGCCCACACACGGTCGGAATTTATGCCAACAAGCTCTGATCGCACATTTTCTGTCGGAAAGTCAGACCGTGTGTACAGGGCATAACAGTGATGAGCACTTTGGCACTGTATGGGCACTGATGTGTGTGTTTTCACTGGAAAATGTATTTTCACAAGATGTTTAGCACTCACGCTGCAGCACAGATTCTCTCTCGCCTCACACGCGGTCTCTGTGTGAGGAGAGAGAGCCGGCAATGAGAGGTGATCTCATAAGTTTACATTTAAGATCATCTCTCATTGGACACTCCAAGTGCTAAATGGCCGCTGTGATTGGCCATTTAGCACGATCTGCGATTGGCTGTGTCCAAGGGACACGGCCAACAGAGAATTTCCCTGATGCGTGGCGGCGCGAAGAGGGGGAGTAAACAGGAGGACGTCCAGGGACGCCACGCTGTGGCCGTCTTTCAGCTATAGCGCGGACGCCTAGTGGTTAAAAGAGAAGTATGGGTTTTGGGTTTTTTTTGCAAATTCATACTTATGTGGATGCAGCATCAGACAGATACTGCAGCTGTCCCCCGCCTTCTCTGCACTGAGAACCTAGCCACCGAACACCGCCGATAGCTCGGTTCTCACTCCTCCCCGAGAAGAGTGATGCTACCTGTCAGTCAGCATCGCTCCTGCTCTGCTCCTCTATGCTCGTTGGAGCTCTGAGCTGTGGAGGGGCAGAAAGCGGCTGCCTCAGCGGCTCGCTGAGACTGCCATCAATCAAGGCAGCTGGAAGATCCAGACTTGGGAAGTCGGGATGACGCGCTGCCTCGACTGATAGTAGTGACGTCAGCGGAGAGCGGACTTCAGACCACTCTCCACTGAAAACGGATCACAAGAGTGCAAAATGAATTGCACTCCTGTGTCCCTTAGGAGAAGCCCAGCCTAACAAGCTCAGGCTGTACTTCTTTAACCGCTTCAGCCCCGGAAGATTTCACCCCCTTCCTGACCAGAGCACTTTTTTGCGTTTCGGCACTGCGTTGCTTTAACTGACAATTGCGCGGTCGTCCAACGTTGCACCCAAACACAATTGACGTCATTTTTTTCCCACAAATAGAGCTTTCTTTTGGTGGTATTTGATCACCTCTGCAGTTTTTATTTTTTGTGCTATAAACAAAAAAAGAGCGCCAATTTAGAAAAAAAAAGCAATATTTTTTACTTTATTGCTATAATAAATATCCCCCAAAAATATATAAAAATTTATATATACAATTTTTTCCCTCAGTTTAGGCCGATATGTATTCTTCTATATAATAAATATTCTACATATTTTTGGAAAAAAAAAGCGCTATAAGCATATATTGATTGTCTGCGCAAAAGTTATAGCGTCTACAAAATAGGGGATAGTTTTATGGCATTTTTATTATTTTTTTATTTTTTTTTACTAGTAATGGAGGCGATCTGTGATTTTTATCGTGACTGCGACATTATGGCGGACACATCGGACAATTTTGACACTATTTTGGGACCATTGTCATTTATACACCGATCAGTGCTATAAAAATGTACTGATTACTGTATAAATTACACTGGCAGGGAAGGGGTTAAACACTAGGGGGCAATCAAGGGGTTAAGTGTGTCCTACGGAGTGATTCTAACTGTGGGTGGGATGGGCTTCAACTCACATATGAGTGATCACTGCTCCAGATGACAGGGAGCAGTGATCTCTATCATGTCACAAGGCAGAACGGGGAAATGCCTTGTTTACCTAGGCACTTCCCCATTCTGCGGCTCCGTGACACAATCGCCGGGAGACCGACGCCGATCCCGCAGGCATGGTCGCTCTGTATGTGGCAGGTGGGCGCGAGCCCGCTATCCCCGCCAATTACAGGGAACTCACAGGTACGCCCATTTGCCCACCGCTGCCATTGTGCCGACGTATATTGGCGTGCAGCAGTCGGCAAGTGGTTAAAGCATGTTATACAGCACACTGCTTGTGCTGTGTCATTTGGACCCCCATATCACCTGAAATACCTGGCTGATCCTGCCTGGCTATACCCTCCCTTCTGCAAACAGACTACGATAATCATGGCTGCTGAGCCCTGGCATTGTGATCCGTTTGCGTGATTCCATCAGCTACTGCCTGCTATCTGTCTCCTGTGTCCTCCCCTCTCAGCCTGTCTCTGCTCTACCAGTGCCTGCCCCCAGCTCCTGCTGCTCTCATTTCAGCTATTAAATGCTCCCATCCTCTCTACACCATTATAATTGTCCCTGTGCCTGTGTTTTGAAAAAAACTGAACAATTGTACCTGTATGAGCTCCGCTCCTGGCGCTCAGCTGATTGTTGGCGGCTCTGCGCTCACTCTCCTCTCTCCCCCTCCTCCCCGGCTGACGTCAGCAGGAGGGCTTGGCCCCGCCTACTGCAGCTGTGAGCTGGAGAGACAAGGGAGGAGAGGAATCAGCTGAGCACCGGGAGCAAAGCTTATACAGGTTCAATTGTGCAGTTTTTTTTACAGAACGCAAGCACAGGGACAATTATTATAATGGTGCAAAGAGAATGGCAGCATTTAATAAAAGTGGGTCAACAACCACTTTAGCCACTTAAGGACTGGAAGGATTTGCCCCCTTAATGACCAATCCATTTTTTTTGCGATACGGCACTGCGTCGCTTTAACTGACAATTGCGCAGTCATGCGACGCTGTATACAAACAAAATTTATTTCCTTTTTTCCCACAAATAGAGCTTTCTTTTGGTGGTATTTGATCACCTCTGCGGTTTTTATTTTTTGCGCTATAAACAAAAAAGACTGACAATTTTGAAAAAAAAACATACAAACCATATTTTTTACTTTTTGCTATAATAAATATCCCCCCCAAAAAAGAAAGAAAACAAATTTCTTCATCAGTTTAAGCCAATATGTATTCTTCTACATATTTTTGATTATAAAAATCGCAATAAGCGTATATTGATTGGTTTGCGCAAAACTTATAACGTCTACAAAATAGGGGATAGATTTATGGCATTTTTATTATTATTATTTTTTTTTTTTTACTAGTAATGGCAGTGATCAGCGATTTTTAGCGGGATTGCGTCGGACAGATCGGACACTTTTTTGGGTCCATTGGGAAGGGTATACCACTTGGGGGCAATCAAGGGGTTAATATTCCCTAGGGAAGTGTTTCTAACTGTGGAGGGAGTGTAGTGACTGGAGGAGGAGAGAGATCGCTGTTCCTGATCATTAGGAACAGCAGATCTCTCTCTACTCCCCTGTCAGAACGGGGATCTGTCTGTTTACATTGACAGATTCCTGTTCTGGTTCTCTGAGGAGTGATCGCGGGTCTCCAGTGGACAGCATGGCCACGTGGTCCAGCATCATGCCAACGAGCTACGGTGATTCGCGCAGCTGTGCCAACCTGCCACAGTATATTGACGGTGGCTGGTCACCAAGCGGTTAAAGCTCAAAAGTGGAACTTCCGATTATTTGCCCCCAACCCTCCTCCAGTGCCACATTTGGCACCTTTGAGGGGGGAACGGGTACCTGTTTTTGACAGGTACCCCTTGCCCATTTCAAGAGGCGGCACTAGGGTTGCCACCTCATCCCTTTAAAACCGAACACATATATTAAAATTGAAGGCCTCGTTGAGGCCTGGTGGTGCGGTGGAAAATCCACCTCAATTCACCCTGCAGAAGTAATTTGAATCACCACCCCTTGGGTCATTGAGAATATGGTCTAATGCCAGGAACCACACTCTAGGGGTGCGGTCACCATGCACCATATGGCTATGCCTCCCAAGAGGTAGGTCAGGGTCTTTCTTATTAATGCTAGCAATGTGTCTATAATTTCTTCACCAAAATTGAAGCTTAGTTTTCCCTATATAATAGCAATTGCACTCACGTTGAAATAGGTACACTACTCCGGCAGTGCGGCAGTTCACAAAGCATTTTGATCTAAATTTCTCTCCATTTGGTAAATTTACATCTTTCCTAGTGTCCATATACTGGTAATAATTACAATTTCCACACATGAACGTACCTGTTGGTTTTGCGTGATCATGTTTCTTGATTTTATATTCGCTGTACACAAGTTTGTCGCGTAAGGAAGGGGCCCTTCGAAAGGTGATTTGTGGTTGAACAGAGACTAAGGGTGCTAGCATGGTATCCATGCTGAGTAAGTGCCAGTATTTTTGTAGGATATTATTTATTTGTCTATGCTGTTGGCAGAACTTGGTAATCACCCATGTAGTTATGGGTTTCTTTCTCCTGTTTTTTAGGAGAAAGGAGGTCTTTCCTTGTTCTATTTTTAGCTTTTTTATAAGCTTTTTTTAGGATGCCATTAGAATATCCTCTGGCCTGTAATCTAGTCCTTAGTGTCGACGCTTCCTTTTCAAACAGAATATCGCTCAAGCAGTTGCTTCTGACTCTGATGTATTGTCCAAAAGGGAATAGATGCCAGCGGGGGTTCAGCATGGAAGCTGGAAGCTTCCAAAATGGTCTTGCCCGCTGTAGGTTTTCTATAGAGCTCGCTCTAAAGAGAGAGATAAGTGTGCTTAATAATTGTCAGATCTAGGAATGTAATCTTAGATAGATTATGAGTCATAGTAAACTTGAGATTGAATGTGTTACTCAAGTTAATATACTCAAGGAACTCAAAAAGAAGTGCAGCAGAGCCATCCCACAGCATAATGATGTCGTCGATGTAACGGTACCAAGGAGGGAGTATGGCTACCTAAGCGTGATAATATGTCATATAACTGAAAGACCAGAATCATGGGGAATCAAACTGTATAAGGCCTCCACGTCAATCGCGACCAAAATGGTGTCCACATTGACGTGGAGGCTGTCCAAAATCTGGGGGAGGTGAATAGTGTCCGTGTATGATGGAAGGGCTTCCACCATTGGTTGGAGTTGTCTATCAATAAATTTACTGAGATTGTCAGACTTCCCTTACAAGACACAATGGGTCTACCGGGTGGCTTCTTGATATTCTTGTGTACTTTTGGGAGTGCGTAGAACGTGGCCTCACGTAGGAAGCCAGTCCTAATGTATTCCCAGGTATTTTTGTCAATGATGTTGTGGTGATAGGCCTGATCAACGAGTACATAGAAATCTCTTATGTAGTTTTTAAGGGATTTACAGTGCCTTGCAAAAGTATTCACCCCCCCCTTGCTTTTTACCTATTTTGTTACATTACAGCCTTTAGTTCAATGTTTTTTTTAATCTGAATTATATGTGATGGATCAGAACACAATAGTCTAAGTTGGGGAAGTAAAATTAGAAAAATATATACATAAAACTATTTTTCAGAAATAAAAAACTGATTATTGGCATGTGCGTATGTATTCACCCTCTTTGTTATGAAGCCCACAAAAAGCTCTGGTGCAACCAATTACCTTCAGAAGTCACATAATTAGTGAAATGATGTCCACCTGTGTGCAATCTAAGTGTCACATGATCTGTCATTACATATACACACCTTTTTGAAAGGCCCCAGAGGCTGCAACACCTAAGGCTCGGTTCACACATGGGCGGCACGACTTGCAGGTCGCCTCAGCGAGGCGACCTGCAAACGACTGCCGGGGCGACTTGCGAGACGACTTCTGCATAGAAGTCTATGCAAGTCGCCCCAAGTCGCCCCCAAAGTAATACAGGAACCTTTTTCTAAGTCGGAGCGACTTGCGTCGCTCCAATTAGAACGGTTCCATAGCACAGAACGGGAGGCGACTTGTCAGGCGACTAGGTCGCCTGACAAGTCGCCCCAGTGTGAACCGAGCCTTAGCAAGAGGCACCACTAACCAAACACTACCATGAAGACCAAGGAACTCTACAAACAAGGGACAATGTTGTCGAAGAAGTACAAGGGTTAGGTTATAAAAAAATATCCAAATCTTTGATGATCCCTAGGAGCACCATCAAATCTATTATAACCAAATGGAAAGAACATACACACATTGCCAATCCCTGCTTCATTAATTTGTGTAATTAACCATCTGGAGGGTTTTCAGTCAGGCGTGTGTGAATTGGACCTTTAGGTGATACAATGTATATTCTTTTTAGAGACCAATGCACCTATCAGTATTTATGCCATTTATAGTGGCATACATCCTACCTATGGTTGCACTGTTACGGTTACAATCGCAACAACATACAATTGTTCATGTTACTGCCCTCCCCCCTTTTTTTTGTGTGTTATATGCTCAACTTCATAACACAACAGTGTTAAATGACTATTTGCCAATCGATTTATTATTTTTATCAACAGATCTATTATCCTGTCAATCTTTTTCCAATGCCCATGATCTTCTGTATTGCTGATGGGTGAGCTTCTCCCTGTTGACCACCAGGTGACACTATTCCCATTGGACTTCATCCATCTGTGGCCTACTGTGTCCCGGGGGATGAATCGATGACTGGATGGCCTTCATTCTTCTGGGGCTCGGTTTCGGGGTTGTGGTGCCCCGCCCCACTGCCCGGCGCGCGGGGGTCTTTAGATTCCGTATCTGGGACCTCCCTGCCTTGGGGAGCCTGTCTCTGACAGGCTCCTTCCTGTTTGCGCTCCATTGTAAGGCGCAGACCGGAAGGCCGCATGCGCGCCGGTGACTGGGTGGCACGGGGCGAGACTCCGCCCTCAATGGGCGGGCTCGCGCCGTGCGTCATCACGTCAGAGGATTCCTTGACAAATTAGCGCTACCATTGTTTTGACGCTACGATCTGTCATGCCGACCACAGCTGACTTTGATTACCATTGTGCAATCAATTTCGGCTTGTTTGACTGGCTATAAATTCACCCACATCCCATACAACCACAGCGATGCCGTGGTGGGACGATTTTTATAAAGGACAACAGAGAGGTACTTTAGCAGCATACACTGCTGTTACTCTTAACCTTCACTTATTTTTTCTTTTTTTACTTACTCTACTACACATGTTTATGCTATTGGTCAATATAACAGTCAATCAAGTTGGTTAGTTACCTATTGACTTGCAAGATAATGTTCCAATAAGTACCCTTATTGTCCTTTTTTTCTCTCTCTATTTTAACTTCTACACAGAGACACGTCAACTGCACTTCTCTGCAGCAACACTCACTCTATTATTCAGTAGCATTTGGGCAGGATCTCTCACTCCAACTAGCCTTGAGTTCTTGCAGTTGGGATAAGTGCTTCACATGGAAGACAAAAACAGAACACTCCATAGTTCAACTCACCAACCAGTCTGCCAGCTGACCAAATTAACCTGTCCAACAGTTTGCGTTAAAAACAGGGGTTTAGTTAGCATGCATTTGCAAATGCATGCATAAGCTGCAAGGCCTCTTCACAACAGCACCCTGTGTATGATTTTCTCATTTACATGGTCCATTACAGTAATGTCTTTTTCTTGGTCTATAAATATAGCCAGATATGCAGTGTTAACTAGGAGGCTCTACGAATGCTCCTTGAGATGTTTCCGCCTAGCTATATGACTACACCATTATAACCCATGTGTATACAAATCTTCTATCCATTTCTCTGCAAAAGACTCTTTTCCCATAGAACATGACAATGTTTGCCAATAATCAAATCTCCGTCATCCTTGGTTATGCTCGTTTAGTATCTGTGATGCCTACTATTGTTTGTTGTACCAGCACCATATTCATTCTTCTTTGTGTTTTCACTTATTTTAAACCTGCTGGCTGCCAACACTTTTCTTTCCACTAGGTGGCTCTTTAGCCCCATTTTTAGGCTGTGCTGATGTATGCAGACACCCGGCGGGTGGGCTCCACTTGTGCAGGGCCGACACATTTCCTGTCTGTGCCCCAGTTCTATTGCACCAGGAGGAGCCTATCTACGTCTCTGCCGCCGTCTCCATGACGAGCGGTGAGCGTTACCCCCTGCCAGTGACGCATGACATCATCACGCCCTTCTGGGCGTGGTGACGCCGCACGCCCCCCTGTCAGAGACGCTCTGACCTCTGCGATCAGCTGCAACACATGTAGCTGATCAGACGGAGCGGACTACCTGATTGGCTTACGCCAGTCAGATCAGGTATATTAATGCTGACGGCTGGCTTGTGTCAGTTCACTGGCCGCCGCCTTGATATCAGCTGCATATCATGCTCTAAACCTAAGGTAAATAACACTGTTACATTAGTCACTGTACAGACATGGCCTCTTGTCCATGTGTTTGTTACAATTTACTATTATCTTTGTTTTTACTACCCTGTAACAAGAGGTTTATTTAATCGCCTTCCTGTTATGATTGTCCTTACAGTGGCAAGATTTGATCGCTGCTGTGAAATCAGGCGTCTCTTGTGAATGCGTCTCAGTAACCAGCCTATGGACACACGAACAAACTGTCGTGTGTGGACTCATGCAGCCAGCATGTACCCCTTTTTGCTGTTTTTATCTCTCCATTCCCCAATGAGTCAATATTGTGTAAATATTCTCTATATTACTACTTTGCAATATGATACAACAGGCTTTAAACTACAATTTGATGCTTCTGTTACAATACTATGTTTACATTGAGATAGAGATATTATATTTTTGTTACAGATAAGACAGTAATACACCCAATTATAAATCTCCCCTGCTCCCTGAAGAAGGAAAAATACACTCCAATGCTATTTTTCCAAAACATGTTGGGACAAATGCTATAAAATTCAAATTGAGCTCAACTCATCCTGAGCAGTGTTTTGGATTACCAGCTTTGGGTGATATATATTGTATAATTTATGATGTTTATCATTGGTACACTGTATTGTTCATGTGAATTATTTCCAGTTTTAAAACAATTTTTCTACTTTTGTATACCAATAAAGTTGGCAATCTTTTTACACCTATCTACTCTCCATTTACTCCCTTCTGCCCTTTAAAGTCCGAGGAGGCGTCCCTTTAGTGCATTTCTTTGCAATTTTTTTCTCTAATACACCAGTAACAAACAAATGGCCCATGGCCCCTGCCACCACCTAACACTACTGAATTTATAAGTGTCTCCACAGTGGAAGCACATGCATTAAATGGATAGATGACAGGTTAGCCTGGAGGCAGCCCAACCCCCTTAAAGGAACAGGAGCACACTGGACACCCAGCAATAGCACAGTGACGGCGAAGGTCCCCAGACCATATATACACCAGGGTGCCATGAAGAGGCCTTGCAGCTTATGCATGCGTTTGCAAATGCGTGCTAACTAAACCTCTGTTAATGCAAACTGTTAGACTGGTTAATTTGGTCAGTTGGCAGACTGGTTGGTAAGTTGAGCTATGGAATGTTCTGTTTTTGTCTTTCGTGTGTTTGCCCTTCCATGTGCTCCTTTCTATGAAGGCCAGTTATAGGTGGGGGCAGGGGCCATTTGTTTGTTACTGGGATAGGTGCTTCCCCCTCTCGTTCCTTTGCTCCTGGTCATGGGTCCGTCCCCCTCCGGGTACCGTCCAGGACACGCTTCGGCTGCACTTGCCAGTCCATGGGAATCTAGTTACGAGCGACATCCTCCCCTGGTTGTGTTTATCAGTGATTAGCTCATCTATGTAAGTATAATCTCATTTGCTGTGATGTCATCATATATGTGCAGACATGCATTTTTTGTTTAACCACTTAAGCCCTGGACCATTTGGCTGGCCAAAGACCAGAGCACTTTTTGCAATTCGGCACTGCGTCTTTTAGCTGACATATGCGCGGTCATGCGACGTGGCTTCCAAATAAAATTGACGCCCTTTTTTCCCCACAAATAGAGCTTTCTTTTGGTGGTATTTGATCACCTCTGCCGTTTTTTATTTTTTTGCGCTATAAACAAAAAAAGCGTCACTTTTGAAGAAAAAAGCAATAATTTTTACTTTTTGCTATAATAAATATCCCCAAAAATATATAATTTTTTTTTTTTCCCTTAGTTTAGGCCGATACGTGTTCTACATATTTTTGGTAAAAAAATTGCAATAAGCGTTTGGTTTGTGCAAAAGTTATAGTGTCTACAAAATAGGGGATAGTTTTACGGCATTTTTATTTATTTATTTATTTTTTTGTGACTGACATTGGCAGACAGATGCGCTATTTTGGGACCATTCACATTTATACAACGATCAGTGTGATTAAAAATGCATTGATTACTGTGTAAATGTGACTGGCAGTGAAGGGGTTAACCAGGAGGGGGCGCTGCAAGGGTTAAGTGTGTCCTAGGGATGTGTTCTAACTGTAGGGGGGGGGGGGGGGGGATGGGCTACATGTGTCACGACACTGATCACCGCTCCCGATTACAGGGAGCTGTGATCAGTGTCATTAGGCAGAACAGGGAAATGCTTGTTTACATCAGCATTTTCCCGTTCTTCCTCTCCGTGAGGCGATTGCAGCTATCCCCATAGACATCGAGTCCGTGGGACTCGCACTCACGGAGCTCGCGGCAGGGTCGCGCGCGTGACCACACGCCGGCTAATTTAAAGGGACATGCCTCTATGTCCATTTGCCTGTCTGTGCCATTCTGCCGACGTAAATGTTTGTGCGGTGGTCGGCAAGCGGTTAAAGTAAAACTTGTGCTAATTCATTATAGAAACACATTGTAACTTACTATTTTGTACTAACGTTCATTCTATTTAGATTATAGAACATTTATGATATTTTCAAATGACAATAAGCCTCTGAAGAAGGAATACACGGTTCAAAACGTGTTGGGCATCATTTCCTAGTATGTACTCTCGATAGCCCAACAATGTGTATAGAGCAGCTGAGATGCATGCTAAGGTCGTATTGACAAGTAAATTCAATATGATAAATATCTCTCTATCACTGCAATTTTATTGTATGTTCATAATAAATACATGTTTATACTGTAATACCATGTCTTGAGCACTAGGTTTTCTATTTTCGACATATTAATTACACGTTCTGTGGCTGATTAACCACTTCTGGACCGGCTGTCATTATACGTCGATATTTTGAATTGTTATGGCAGCAGATAGCTGCCATAACCTCGGTATTTTTAAAAGTGTCAGGCAGTCTGCTTTCAGATAAAAGTGGTCTCTGCAGCGGATTCGCCACAAGATCACTTTTAACAGCAGTGGGAGAGGTGCCCACCCCCCTCCCGCCACGTCCCAGTCATTTCTGCTGCTTACCGGAGCTGTCAGTAGCAGCAGAGACGATCCAATCCTTTCCCCTCAGAGGCATGAAGTTGAGTGAGGGAATGATGGCCCCCACTCGACTCCATACCATTGGATGACGGAAGCGACGTCAAACGTCACTTCCACCCAATGTTCTTAAAGGGGACTTTTTTCAATTAAAAAAAAAAAATGATAAATGTGAGATCTGAGGTCTTTTTGACCCCAGATCTCACATTAAAGAGGTCCTGTCATGCTTTTTTTTCTATTACAAGGGATGTTTACATTACTTGTAATAGGAATGAAGGTGATCCTCTTTTTTTTCCCTTTTCATCATTTCAGGACAGCCACAATAGAGAGATAGTCTCCTCCCCTTCCTCTGGAAACACTGTGCCAGCCCATAAATTCTCTCCTCCCCTGCCAGACCTCAGTTATTAGTGTTTCCTCCGGTGGGGAGACACTGTGCAGAGGAACCAGGCCGGGTGCAGTCAGGGAGATTGTGGCCTTTCTTTTTAAAGAAACATCCCTAGGGAAGCAGGGGCTTCCAGGATAAAGAGTGGCGGTACATACCGCAGCTGAAGCCACCCCTTCCTTGCTGAGCGCGGCATCAGTTCGTGGGGGACCCCTATCGCGTCCACAGGGCCGCAGCATGGAGACTGTCCGCTCTCCCTGTACTCTGTACAGGCCGCAAAATTTGGAACCAGCGGGCCGGACGACGGGTGACGTCATTTGCGGGGGGGGGGGGAAGCGGACGCTTTCCCTTTGACCCGCGACTTCCGGTTCCGGGTCGCGGTGCTGATAGGGGGCCGGGCTCAGGCTGGAGTGAGTCGCTACATGTGGAGACAGTGTGAGACTCTACACAGGCAACCACCTGCAGTCATGTCTGAGGCAGATGCTGCAACTCATACGGACGCTATCTCCAGCCTTCCAAAGGTAAGAGTTCCCTGGGGAAGGGTCCTCTATCTAAGGATTGCTCCTCCTCATGTATGGTTCCTTACTTAGAGGGGGGGCAGACCCCCTGGGTGGTCAGGGGGTGGTGGGGGGGTGTGCGCAGTTCCCTTAAGATGGTTCTGGTACACTCCCAGGGTTGTTTCCACTTAAACATGCTGAATGTAATATGTGGTTTTTGTATGTAATTTCAGAAATCTACAGAAAAAAAAAAGTCCACTCATGTCTCTAAAAGGAAGTGTGCCTCTTGCAGAGACAGTTTAGGGGAAGCATGGACTAAGGTTTTGTGTAAAGAATGCATAGACTCCCTGGTTAAGGAAAGGGAATCTGAACAGCAGTCTGGTTTGGCAGCTTCTGTGAAGGAGCTGTCATCCACCTTTTCATCCTTTAAAACGTTTTTTGAGACGTTTCAGCTTCCCTCTAAACCCATTCAGCAGGATACAACCCCGCCTCATGCTCAGGGCTCTGCACCTGCCAGATCTTCTAATTTAGTTATGGCAGAGGAAATGTCAGGCCCTTCCGGGGTGGAGCTGAGGCAACCGGACAGTGGCACGTCTGACTCCCATGAGGAGTCAGAAGGGGAAGACCAGGACGGGGAGTTCAGAAAAATCTCCAGGTATAAATTGTCCCTGGATGAGGTGGAAGACCTCTTAGGGGCAATATATACAACCCTCGGTATACACGAGGTTAAGAAACCCATTATCCCTCCATGACCTTATGTATAAGGGCTTGGGAGATCAAAAAAGAAAGTTTTTTTTTCCAGTACATGAAGTTCTGGTGGAAACGATTAAAAAGGAGTGGCAGGATCCTGAGAGGAAACCCTTTTTTTTTTTTTTTTTTTTTTTTTTTTTTTTTTTTTTTTTTTTTTTTTTCTAGCTCCCTTAAAAGAAGGTTCCCATTTTCAGAGGATCCAGGGTCCATTTGGAATAAAAATCCCAAATTGGACGCCGCCTTCTCTCAGGTCTCTAGACACACAGACCTGGCATTCGAGGATATTGGGGGCCTTGTCGGATGTCATGGACAAGAGGATAGACTCACTTCTAAAAAAGACGTGGGATTCAACTGTGGGTAATTTAAAGCCAGAAATGGCTGTTACTGGGGTAGCCCGCAATTTAGAACATTGGCTTTTCCAGATTCAGGAGCATATTGAAGCTGGCACAGCCAAGGAAACTATCCTAGCTTCGTTCCCCACGATTCTACGAGGAATCGCATACATTGCAGACGCCTCGGCAGAGTCAGTCCGTATGTCGGCCAGATCAGCGGCGCTGGCAAATTCGGCCAGAAGAGCGCTCTGGCTGAAAACTTGGCCGGGGGACACCGCCTCTAAGGTCAAATTGTGCGGGATACCCCTGACAGGTGATCTACTCTTTGGCCCTGGGTTAGAGACGGTCTTAGACCGTACAGCGGACAAAAAAGTCCTTTCCGCTTAAACGGAAAGCCCCAGCTCAGACAAGGAAGGGGTTTTGTCCGAAAAAAGGCAAGGAATCTCCCAAACGAGGGAAGAAAACTTGGGGCCAAAGAGGCAAGGGCAGAGGAGGGGCGATTTTTCGCCCTCCTAAGAAAGCCCGCAAAGATCAATGACTCTCTAGGCACGGTGGGAGGAAGACTGGGGGCCTTCCTTCCACAGTGGGAGACCCTCTCACCCAATCGATTTATCCTGGGGGTCATAAGAAGGGGGTATATCTTGGAATTCTCAAAGCCCCCCCCCCCGCAAAGGTTCCTTGTTACGCAGCTTTCCACCTGCACAGCAAGGGCCGAAGCTTTGGTAGACGCCCTGAAGGAACTGGAGATTCAGAACGTAGTTCAGAGTACCGAAGGAGAGGGGTTCTATTCCCACGTATTTGTGGTGAAAAAACCCTCAGGGAAATTCAGATTGATTCTGAATTTAAAACCCTTAAACAGGTCAATTTGCTACAAAAGATTCCGCATGGAGTCAATATTTACGGTCAAGGCCCTGCTGCCACACAACTGTTACATGGTGTCTCTGGACCTCAGAGACGCATATTTACACGTCCCTATCGCAGAAACCTCCCAAAAGTTTCTCCGGTTAGCAATAGACCTGAAAGGTACAATACTGCATCTACAGTTTCAAGCACTGCCTTTTGGGCTATCCTCCTCGCCCCGCATATTCACAAAGGTACTGGCAGAGGCGTTGGCCTTCCTGCGACTCCAGGGGGTGTCAGTCATAGCCTATCTGGACGACCTGCTCCTATTTGCAGTATCCCCAGAACAGTTGATCAAGGACCTCGATCTAACAAAGCGGGTACTAACAGGGTTGGGGTGGCTGCTGAACTTAGAAAAGTCCAGTCTCATTCCCTCACAGCGCATTGTGTACCTGGGATACCTGCTGGACACTACGCTTTTGAGAGTTTTCCTTCCAAAGGAAAAGATTCTAAAGCTGGACAGAGCAGTTTTCTCCCTCCAGTGCAACCATCTGGTGTCAAAAAGGTCCATAATGTCAACGTTAGGCCTTCTAACGTCTACTCTTCCAGCGGTGCAGTGGGCAGGATTACATTTTCGTCCCCTGCAGTCATATGTACTAAGAGTATGGGACCACAGTCAGAGGGATCTAGACACCTTAGTACAGGTTCCCCATCAAATAAAAAGATCTCTTTGGTGGTGGAGGAAGGAAGTGAACTTGTCACAGGGAAGTCTGTGGCTTATCCCAGTCCCGCAGATCGTAACCACGGACGCAAGTGGCAAAGGCTGGGGGGCACATTTGGGATCCCTTCTAGCGCAGGGCACATGGAAGGGCGACAAACTGCAAAGGTCTTCCAACTGGAAAGAGCTGAGGGCAGTAGGCCTAGCCCTCAGATTTTTCAAAAAGGAACTCCAGGGCCACCATGTACAGGTACGGTCGGACAACTCATCCACCGTGGCCTATATAAACAAGCAGGGAGGCACCAGGAGCAGAAGTCTGTTGGCCCTAGCAAAGGATATTCTAAGCTGGGCCAAGTCCAACACTCTCTCACTATCAGCGTTTTTTTTTTGAGAGGGGAGAGGAATATAATCGCAGATTTCCTCAGCTGGAGGAGTCTAAAGGAAGGAGATTGGGCCCTCAACCAGGAGGTCTTCAATCTCATATCCAAGAAATGGGGACCCCCAGAAGTGGATCTTTTCGCTTCAAAAGACAACGCGAAAACCCCCTGGTTTTTCTCCCTAAATGCAGGGGAAGGAGCACTGGGGGTGGACGCATTATCTCAGAATTGGCATTTCAGGACATGCTACGCCTTTCCTCCTCCGGTGCTGTTACCAGCGGTTCTGAGGAAGTTTCAACTAGAGAGCACCTCTCTCATTCTAGTAGCTCCACATTGGCCGAAAAGGGCATGGTTTTCAATCCTCAGTCGGTTAGCAGCGGAACCGCCCCTTTTCCTTCCACCTCGAAAGGATCTTCTGTCGCAGGGTCCAGTCCTCTGCCCACAGGTGCAGCAGTGGAAATTAGCGGCCTGGCTACTGAGGAGGGTATATTAAGATCCAAGGGGTTTTCAGAGAGCTTAATCTCTACCCTCCTCAACAGTAGGAAAAGGGAGACACGTAGGATTTACAAAAAGGTCTGGCTCCTTTTCAACAAATGGCGCATAAAAAACTCCTTCTCGGTGCAGAGTCCCGTAGCTGTGTTGGAGTTTCTGCAGTGTGGAGCGGACAAGGGTTTATCTGTAGGTACCCTTAAAAGTCAGGTTTCATCACTCAGTGCTTATCTGGAGAAGTCTCTGGCTACCAATCCATGGGTGGTCAGATTCTTTAGGGCACTGTCAAGACAGAGACCTACCAGAGGTCCTCCCTTTCCCGGGTGAGACCTATCTCTGGTTTTACAGAGCCTTACGGGAAATCCCTTTGAGCCATTGGACAAGTGCCTGTTAAGGGAGCTTACCCTAAAAACAGTATTTTTAGTAGCAGTGACAACTGCCAGGAGGGTCAGCGAAATTGAGGCGTTATCAATTAGACCTCCTTTTTGTGTTATTTTGCCAGACAGGATAGTCCTTAAGACTGATCCAGCTTTTTTGCCTAAAGTGGCGTCAGGCTTTCACAGAAGCCAGGAAATAGTCCTACCCTCATTTTGTCCCAATCCTTCAGCTGAAAGGGAACTAAAATTTCATTTTTTAGATGTAAGGAGGTGTATCCTACAATACCTAGAGATGACTAAAACAATAAGGAAGTCTGATTCTCTATTTATTTTTTTTTCTGGGGCCAGAAAGGGTCTCAGAGCGTCCCGACGCACGATTGCCAGGTGGCTTAGATTAGCTATTGGGCAGGCATTTTCTTTAGCAGGGAAGGAGATCCCTAGAGGCATAAAGGCACACTCCACCAGAGCAGTGGCAACTTCCCAGGCAGAGAAGGCTGGAGCAACGCCAGAGCAAATATGCAAGGCAGCGACATGGTCCAGCTACTCCACTTTCGTTAGACATTACAGAGTGGACCTGGTGGCGGCAGGTGAGCAGGCTTTTGGGCGAAAAGTTCTGCAAGCTGTAGTCCCACCCTAATTGGTAAGTGCTCGATTATCCTCTCTATTGTGGCTGTCCTGAAATGACGAAAAGGGAAAATTAAAGTTACGTACCGGTAACGTCTTTTCCTGTAGTCTTTCAGGACAGCCCTAGTTACCCACCCTAAGCTTGGGGGGGGGGGGGTCTTATTAAAGACCAGAACGCAATATGGTAATGATATTGATTGGTATGTTATTAATGTGTTCTTGTGTCTCCCCAGCTGGCCGGAGGTACTCTTGAAAGAACTGAGGTCCGGCAGGGGAGGAGAGAATTTATGGGCTGGCGCAGTGTTTCCAGAGGAAGGGGAGGAGACTATCTCTCTATTGTGGCTGTCCTGAAAGACTACAGGAAAAGACGTTACCGGTACGTAACTTTAATTTTTTCTTATTTATTTTACTTTTTATTTTTACTGTCCAAAAAAAAATAAAAAAATAAAAGCGCCCTATGCCACCATGCTCGCGCGCAGAAGCAAAATCATACGCAAGTCGCCCCTTCATATTTAAATGGTATTCAAACCACACGTGAGCTATTGCCGTGTTCGTTAGAGCAAAAGCAATAATTCTAGAAAAAGACCTCCTCTGTACTGGTAACCTGTAGAAATTTTTAAACTTCGCCTATGGATTTTTGTATCAAACTGTCAAAGTTTGTCGCCATTCCGCGAGCGCAATTTTGAAGCATGACAAGTTGGGTATTAATTTACTCGGCATAATATTATCTTTCACAATATTAAAAAAAAAAAATAAAAAAAAAAAAAAAAAAAAAATTGGGCTAACTTACACTTTTTTGAATTAAAAAAAAAAAAAAAAAAAGGGTTATTTTTTCCAAACAAATTGTGTTTGTAAGACCGCTCCGCAAATACGGTGTGACATAGTATTGCAACAACTGCCATTTTATTCTCTTGGGTGTCCGAAAACAAATAATGTTGTTGCTGCACAGATGTCTATTGAAGTCGCCATTTATCAGTGACCATTAGTGCTGCCTTAGTGCAGCCCATCAGTGCAGCCTCATCAGTCCAGCCCATCTGTGCCCATCAGTGCAGCCTTAGTTCATCCTCATTTGTGCCCGTCAGTGCAGCCTCAGTGCCCGTCAGTGCAGCCTCATCAGTGCCCGTCAGTGCAGCCTTAGTAAATCCTCATCTGTGCCCTTCAGTTCAGCCTATCTGTGTGTCAGGGCTGGACCCAGCCCTTCCTTCTCTGAGCTGGCCGCTCAGTTGTCGGATAATTGCCAGCTCCTATCTCTCCACAGTGACTCATCTGTTGATGTCCTGCCTACTTAAGCTGTCCTGCCCAGATCTCTGCCTTCGGCTTGGTCACATCTCTAGAGACGCTCTCCTGTGTTCCTGTTAAAGACTTGCTTGGCTGACATTCTGGCTCCAGATAATGCTTGCTGTTCTACTACGCTCATCTCTGGCTCCCTGATGTTTTGGCTTGTCTGACTATCAGTTCCTGAACTCTGGCTGTGTTTTGACTACGTTTATTCTGTTTAACTTTTTTTATTAAACAAGTGCGATTTAACTGTACTTCTGTCTCAGTCTGATTCATGGTTTCTGACAGTAGGCGAAGGCCTTGAATTGAGAAGATGCAGTCAATCCAATTGTTTAGTAAAATTTTTTTCCAGATTGGATGAGCAGGATCACCACATGGATCAGCTTGCCATGGAGTTACAAACGCTCCTGAATCACACGGCTCACCTGGAATCTCCCCACTGTGGCTGCTCCGGTACAACCTGTGTTGCAGGCCATCCCTGCTGCGGCTCCAGTCTCTGTGCAGGCACCCACCTTGAGTATTACCTCTATAAGAGGCATGTCTGGTTCCCCCAGGGATTTGGGGGCGATCTATTCCAATGCAGAGGGTTTCTCAACCAGGTTGAGATATACTTTGAGATGCTGCCCCAGGGGTTTCCCACAGACAGAAGCAAAGTAGGTTTTGTGATATCTTTGCTTTCTGAGAGAACCTTGGCTTGGGCAAACCCTTTATGGGAGATGAGAGAACCTGTTGTCTTGAGTTACCCTGAGTTTGTGGCTTCCTTTTTAAAAGGGTATTTGACATCCCGCACGCTCCTCTTCTGCTGCCAAGTGCCTCATATCCATCAAACGAGTACAAGAACTGCCCATTATGCCATTTAATTCCATACTCTGGCAGCAGAGGTTGCTTGGAACAATGAGGCCCTCATGGCTGCTTTCTCATGGTCTCTTGGATACCATCAAGGATGAGATGGCAGCCCGAGATACCCACTGAGCTGGAGAAGTTGATCGCGTTTGCCAACCTCATTTAGGAGTGCTTGTGGAAGCCTCCTGTATATTTGTCTCCAAGCTTTGCAGGCCCACCCTTGCCTCCCTCACCTCCCATGCCTCCTGATACCGAGTCAGTCAGTGAAGATGAACCCATGCACTTGGGCTTCATGTGTCTCTCTGTAGATGAGAGAACCTTTAGGAGGAGGGAGAGATTGTGCCTTGTGCAGGTCACTTTTTGAAGTCTTGTCCTATCCGTCTAGGGAACGCCCGAACCTTGAGGTCCTGTCACAGACAGACCTTAAGTGACGTTTTGTGCCCAGTTATCCAGAAGGATAAGCACCTGGTTTTGGTTAACCTTTCTTGGGCTGAGTCTTCCAATGAGATACAGGTTCTAATCGACTGTGGGGCTGCAGGCCTGTTCATCGATGCTGCCTTTGTATTGAAGCACTTGATTCCGCTGCAGCAGCGTGACACTCCACTTGCCATTGAGGTTCTTGACGGGAAACCTCTACAGCCTACCCATGTAACTCATTAGAAGTGCGAATTCCATCGTGAACAGGTTACATTCCTGGGTTATGTAATTTCCACTGCTGGTTTTTCGATGGACCCAGAGAAACTTTCAGCAGTCCTGCAGTGGCCTAGACCCATGGGTTTACATCCTCTGCAGTGTTTTCTTGGCTTTGCCAACTATTATCGGAAGTTTATTCGTAACTTCTCGTCTCTGGTCAAGCCCCTGATTGATATTACCAGAAAGGATGGTAACCCACAGTGTTGGTTCCTGGAGTCCATTAAGGCCTTTGAGAGTCTCCAGGCTGCCTTTGTTTCTGCTCCTGTGTTGGCACTACTTGATCCTATGTTACCTTTTTATCCTTCAGGTTGATGCTTCTGAGACTGGAGTTGGCGCCCTTCTGTCTCAATGTCCTACCTCCTGAGAGCTCTATGCATCCTTGTGGCTACTTTTCCAAGAAACTGTCACCTGCGGAGTGCAATTACAAGATTGGTGACAGCTGTTAGTGATCACTTTAGTCCTGAAAGAATGGAGACATCTCCTTGACAGTACCACTGTGCCGTTTCTCATTCTTGCCAGTAGAATCTCACATTATTGTCTGAGGCTAAACACCTCTCCCAGATGGGTGCAATGGGCTCTGTTTGTCACAATTACCACAGTATAGATAAGGTCTAGTAAGAACTGGTTTTGAAATGTCTTCAGACAAAGTCAGAATTAGTTTAACCACTTGCTTACTGGGCACTTAAACCCCCCTCCTATCCAGACCAATTTTCAGCTTTCAGTGCTCACACTTTGACAATTACTCAGTAATGCAACACTGTACCCAAATGATTTTTTTTTTTTTTTTTTTTTTTTATACAAATGGAGCTTTCTTTTGGTGGTATTTTGATCACCACCTGGGTTTTTTATTTTTTGCGCTATAAATGAAAAGACCAAAGATTTTGAAAAAAACTAACTTTTCTTGATTTCTGTGATAAAATTTTGCAAATTAGTAATTTGTCTTAAATTTTTGGCCACAATTTATACTGCTACATATCTTTAGTAAAAATAACCAAAAATTTGTGGAAATTATGTGGTCTGTGTGACAGTTTTAGAGTCTAAAGCTATGGTGCAAATCCTAAAAAAAATCACATCTGATGTACTGGCGGCCTATCATTTCTTGAGACCTTAACAAGCCAGGAAAGTACAAAAGCCCCCCCCCCAAATAACCCCTTTTTGGAAAGTAGACATTTCATTGTATTTAGAAAGAGGCATGGTGAGTTATTTGAAGTTGTTTTTTTTTTTTTTTTTTTCCCCACAATTCTTTGCAAAATATTTTTTTCACAAAATTGTCATTGTAATAGCTTATTTCTCTCACATGGCATGTGCATACCACAAATGACACCCCAAAAAACATTCTGCTACTCCTCCACATCACATTTCTCAACCACCACCATTACACTTTTGAAGGCCCTGGAACACCAGGACAATGGAAACTCCCACAAAATGACCCCATTTTGGCAAGCTAACACCCCAACGTATAATCTGAGGCATAATGAGTTTTTTTTTTTTTTTTACACAAAATTGTCAATTTTTTATAAGATATTTCTAACACCTAGCATGTATATAGCAAAAATTACACCCCAAAATACATTCTGCTACTCTTCCCGAGTATAACGATACCACATGTGTGAGACTTTTACACAGCCTGGCCGCATACAGAAGCCCAACATTGAAGTAGTAGGCATGCTAGGAGCATAAATTACACATCTCATTTCATTCCTACCTATCGCACTTTTTTGAAGGTCCTTGAGCACCAGGACAGTGGAATTACCCACAAAATGTACCCATTTTGGAATGCAAACACCCCAAAATATATTCTATGAGGCATGGGCTGCAAATAGGTACTCGGGTACTCTGGTGGGCTGCAGATGGGTACTCTGATGGCCTGGTGACAGGTACTCGGTTACTCTGATGGCCTGGTGACAGGTACTCGGTTACTCTGATGGACTGTGATGGGTACTCTTTATTGGGGGGGGCAATCGGTGTGATTGGTGTACACTGTAAGCGGTAAGGAGATGTTACCGCAATCTCCTTCTCACACACGATCAGTGTGTGAGGAGGAGAACCTGGTAACATCTGTTTACATTTAGTGATCGCCTGTGAAAGGATCACAGCCGATCACATGGTAAACAGCCGCCGGCCAATGACTGTTTACCAGCGTCGGTGGCGAGCAGTGTTCCCGGGAACACGCTGCCACGGACGTGCGCATGCGCCGTGCAAAGTGGGGCGGTACAATCTGTGATTGCTGTGACTTTATCACGGCCGCTCACATGGTAAACAGCCATGCCCAATGGCTGTTCACCCCCGTCGGTGGCGAGTGGTGTCTCCGTGACACGCTGCCACTAAAGGTACAGGGATGCGCGCACAGGATCACAGTCCATGACGGCCAGTGGGCGGCAAGTGGTTAAGCAGCTGTCCTTGGCTAAAATGCAAGCGCAGACTCTCCATGAGGAAGCCAATCAGCGCTTAGCAACTCAGCTGGAGGTACAACACACTCACCACAGAGGAGCTGGCTCTGCAGCAAGAAAATCCTCGCCTGTTGGTGGCCCAGTTGGCAGCCCAGCAAGCGACCCAGCAAGGGGTTATGCAGACTCAGGTAACTGCCTTAAAAGAAGCAGTGCAGCAGCTTTCTCGGGGCCTTGAGCAAGTGGCTGTTGCCACTGGCAACCAGGTGACTGTGAGGGCAAGACATTTTCTGCAGAGGTTGTCCCTAAATGATGTAGAGGCATTTCTTGCTGCATTTGAGGACGGCAGAGAAGGGTGGCCCCAGGACCAGTGGGCAGGCCTAATTGCTCCTTTCCTCACCGGAGATCCTCAAAAAGCCTACTTCGATCTGCCACCGAATGACTCTAAAGATTATCAAAAACTAGAGGCAGAAATACTGCCTCGTCTGGGGGTGACTACAGCTGTTTGGGCCCAACGAGTGCACCAATGGAAGTATCGTCCAGATAGGCCACCTCAGACTCAAATGCATGATCTGGTGCAACTGGCAAAAAAGTGGCTGCAGGGGGGCGTGGCCTGGACATGGCTGAGTGAAGCTGCTTTTTCTCAGAGCTCCCGGCCTTTCCTTACCGGCAAAAAACCATCATTTAGATCGGAATGCAATCGGCCAAAAAGCACAAGATAAGAACAGCAACTCGGGTAACCCATTCCAGCTCATCCTCCGGTGATATACATCGATACTTCAAGCAAAAACAGAAGCTCTTCTGGAGCTAGAGTAGTGGCACCATGAGGCACCCCACATGGTGCTACAACAGAGGCCCAAGAACCGAACGAGTGGAACTACCCTCCTGACACCCCTGCCTCTCCAGATGCCTCTCGGACACACCGAGGACATCATACCCAGAGATGGCAACCACCCATACAAACACCCAGGTGTTATCAGGCAGACCAGCACATTCGGGCACTCTTTTTAAAAGCCCTCCCCACCAGAACGGACATTGAAGCACTCATCCTCCGCCTGGAGGAGACTCACCGTCGTGATATTCAAGAGGTGAGAGATGATGTATCCACCCTGGCTGATAGAGTAACCACAGGAGAGGCATCTTTCTCCATACTGGAAAACCGAGTGACTGAGCTGAAGCGGTCCCGGGACCACCATCGGGTTTACGCCATTGCCCTCCAGCTCCACCTGGAGGCCATTGAGGACTGGAGACGCTGAAACAACCTGCGGCTCCGGGGAATACCAGAGTGCAGAGGCCAAAGACTTGGGGGGGGGGGGGGGGGGGGTAGACAGAGTGCACAGATCAGGGTCCCAGATCGGCAGACCCGGCAAAGCCCCGAGATGTTGTATTCAGACTGCTACGCTGCTCAGACTCCATTCTGTGCAGGGCATGGGAGCTAGGTGAGGTGGAACTAGAGGGAGCGCAAATCAAAAGCCTACCTGACCTCTCCAGGGCGATGTTAAGGTGAAGAGCCCTGCTTAGACCCACCCTAGAGCTTGCAAAACAGAAGGGATTTACCCATCGGTGGGGATACCCACTTGCAGTAAAATTATGAAAGGACGGGGCCGCCTTCACCCTGCAAACACCAGCAGATCTCCCAGTGCTCTTCTGTTTTTTTCGATGCTGACCAGATTCAAGTCCTGGATTGGCTTCAGATACTTCCAACTCCTCCACGCCGATCTGGCCTCTCCACATACCAAGGCTCGGCGCAACCTCGCCAGAGGAACAGGAAAAGACATCAGGCTGCATCAGGAGAGGAACAGCGTGAGTAGGCTTTGAGCCAAAAAACCCTGACAAACTTTTCACCTCCACATAGTCCCACAGTTGCCAATATCCCCCTGGGTTGACATCGCCAGGACCAAAAATCCCAACAAGTGATATGTGAGAGGCTTGTCGGCGCCACTATAATCTGTGCCCTTGCCGATCCCTGCCCGGAAGGTTCCCCCGCTTCTTGCTCCAGCAAAGGCAAATGGTACCTACTCTTGACCCAAGCCCCCGCCCGGCAAGCCACAGCCTCCTGTCCGGTCAATACACCGTACAGTACCCAAAATAACTTTCAAGATCCCCCGAAACTGCATAGGCAATTTCCGTAGGGAGAGCCTCAGGTCCTTACACATGCCACGGTCATGGTGTGCACCCCCGCCCAGACGCCACACCATGAATCGGCACGCTGAACACAGAATGACACTACGATGCTGACCCCCAGTGCATTTACAGCGGGCATATCCCATGTTTTCACTGGGAACTATGAAACAGTCATTGTGTAATATACCAAGATTGACTCAAACATTGATGCACTCATCGAAGAGAAGAAAAGGCCCTCACGAAAGCTGCAGGTGAGAAGAGGGGACAGAATCATTCATACCACATGCTGCCAAAGAGTGTCATGCAGACCAACCTGATCCTATATCAAAGGACACACAACAAGTAGAAGTAACTTTCCTATATATTTTTTTTTTTTTTTTGCCCTGACATTGGGAGGGGAGATGCTCTGCTCTTTTTGGGGTGGTGTATTGGTGGGGGGGCCCTTCCCAGTTTCAAGGGGTTGACTGCAGGCGGAAGCCAGGTAATGAAACCCAGCACTTATTATTCTGGTATTCTTCAAGAAATAGGAACCAGGCTGCATATCCCCCTGGCAGGTCCACCCCCAAAATGGCTGACAGGAACAGGTCCTGCTGAATACCTGGGAGGTTTGGAGTTATTCTGTCCCTTGTGGCAGGGGCCCGGTGGGGGGGGAGTGGTGACCATACACTCCATGCCCAGGGGCATATGCAGGCTTGATAAGACTCTGAAGCTAACAGGCAACGCCATGGGCGGAGGGACACCGATTGGTCCACTGGCACATACAGTTCGCCTCACCAATTAATGTCTTGCCGGATGGGAATGTGGGGGGTATGAAACTATCAATTTCTTGGTCAGGGTTCGGAACAATACTCAGAACACCAGTTATAATTGTTTTATTGCTTTAAATCTGCTGCCTGTTGGTAATGTTTATGCCATTTACTGCCTTAGTATCGGTTATGTTTCAAATGGATTCCGTTCCATGTTTATTTCGGTCGATTTACTGATTCAAGACGCAACATTTACAATTGCCGGGGATGGAGGGACCTGGGAGCTCACTTCCCGTCTCTGTTTATCCACTAACCCACATAGGACTGCGCTCAATACCCAGTGGCTATATGGAGAGCGCCTTAGCTAGCCTTTGATACATTAGCACTTTTTTTTTTTTTTTCTTGAAGCTGCACACCATACTGACAGCCTCCTAACCTTTCTCTGTTTTCTTGGGATTGCTTAGCCAATCCTACTAATCTATCTGCTTACCTAATTTCCTCCCTGCTCTGCTTTCAACTTCCCACATACCTACCACCTACCCTATACCCCCACCATCCTCTAAATTCACGAACATGGACATACTGAATATAGTCTCATTGAATGCGAAAGCACTGAACACACCCAAAAAGAGGCGGATGCTGCTTCATGACATGCAATGCATGAAAGCAGACATCATCCTACTGCAGGGAACACATTTTAGAGGAAATATCCTGCCAATACTAAAAACAGATACTACCCCACGGTGTATCATTCCACATACACCGACGCTAAATCCAGAGTTGTTCCCATATTAATTTCAGCTAAGATTCCGTGGACACCCATAGACGCAAATACTGACACCGAGGGACGATTTTTATTCCTGAAAGGTCGGATTGGTGAGGTGATAATTACCTTTGCAAACCTTTACGTCCCAAATGACCACCAAGATCGTTTTCGAAAACATCACCTAGAACAACTTCTGAGATACGCAGGGCAACTCATCATTGGGGGATACCTAAACATCCCTCTGACGCTGACAGAAGACACCTCCACTGGTCTGTCTTTGACCTCGCAAGATGTGCGCAAAAGAATCTCCACATCATTACATACCGCACAACTTATAGACGCTTGGCGTCTTTCATCCTGGGGAGAGAGAGATTACACATTCTTTTCCAGACGTACTTACGTATTGACTATTTTGATCCCCCACAGACACCTACAAGCCATCAGACACCACAATAGGGTCAATCACGTGGTCAGATCATGCCCTGATAGCCCTGCGGTATGCCATCTCAGATCTCCATAAAGCACAGAGACCACCATGGAGACTGAATGAGAGCTTACTGCAAGTCCCAGAAGTCCTGTCAAACGTAGTGAAAGAGGACAATACTTCACCGCTATCTGTACCCCTGACAGTTCACCAGGGGTGGTATGGGAAGCACATAAAGCCGTGATTCGTGGGGTACTTATGAAACATGGCTCCCGACTCAAAAGAACGCACAACTGTCCTCACTACTTCTTAAACTAGAGGCACTAGAGAAGAAACACAAGCAGGCACCATCCGAGCAATTGGGTATTGAACTTGAAATTACCTGCAAACAGATTACTGATCTATTGCACTTCAAAGCCAAAGCTGCACTTCAGATTTGCAGGAAAAAAATATATAAATTAGGTAACAAATGTGGGAGATTACTAGCTCAGACCCTACGAACACAAAGACTGGCCTCTTATATACCACATATAATATCCTCCAGAGGACAGAAGTTATCGCTGCCCCAACATATTTCTCAAGCGTTCAGATCTTTTTATAACTCCCTATACAACCTGAACACACCACAACCAACCCAAGAAACATCAGCTTACGTAACCTCTTCCCTTATGCCAATCCTACTGACATAAGCTAAGGATCCCTTAGAGGAACCCATCACCTTACCCAAACTCCAAACGGCATTAGGCAACACCAAATCGGGCAGGGCACCAGGACCAGACGGGTTTACCACTACATATTACAAGACATTACTCCCTTCCCTAGGTAACTATCTGGTTAACCTGTTTAATGACCTTAGCTCAGGAACAAAACTACACAGAACTACATTACAAGCGCAGATATCCGTAATACCAAAAGAAGGTAAGGACCCAGCCCAATGCGGGAGTTACTGCCTAATATCCCTATTAAACACTGACCTTAAACTTTTCACCAAGATCATAGCCTCCAGGCTACAACACCATCTATCCTATCTAATACATTTGGACCAAGTTGGCTTTGTACCTACCAGAGAAGCCAGAGACAACACCACCAAAGTCCTAAATTTATTACGCATAGCCAATAATAAAACCCCATGCATATTCATTGGAACAGACGCCGAGAAGGCGTTTGAACGGGTAAGCTGGCAATTCATGTTTACGACACTAAGTCAGAGCTAACGGTGTGATCTCAGACTCTTTCCTGATCATTAATGGGACCAGACAGGGATGCCCTCTCTTACCATTACTTTTTACGCTGTCCCTAGAACCCTTCCTGTGTCATGTAAGATTAAACCCAGATATTTCCAGAATAGAAGTTGATAAAATACAACATAAAGATCTGCATATGCAGATGACTTGATGTTCTCCATAACGAACCCTACCATCTCCCTCCCAAACCTAATGCATGAATTTGACACTTATGGTAGACTTTCAAATTTAAAAATCAATTTTAACAAATCAGAGGCTATGGAAATAGGAATACCACAACTCGCACATCTCCAAGCCAGCTTCAACTTAAAATGGACAGACATGGCCCTGAAATACTTGGGTACACACATAAACCCCCCCCCAAAAAAAAAAAAAATTCTCCCAACTATTCAAACTCCACTTCCCACCCGTCCAAGAATTACTCAACCAATGGAACAGCGGCCTACACACTTGGTTTGGCCGCTGTAACATTCGCAAAATGACAATATTACCCAAATTTCTCTACCTCCTGCAAGCTCTTCCTATACAAATACCCGCGGAATACTTTAAACAAGTCAGCTCGGCATTCATAACATTCCTATGGGCAGAGAAGAAACCTACTACACAAGAAGATACTTTCCCTCCCAAAATAATGGCAATGCCAGAAATCCGCACCTACTATCACGCAGTAGACTTATTGATTGGTGCTGACATAGAGAAACCAAACTTTGGCCACAGATCAAGCTCAGAGTGAAACTCTTACATATAGCCCCATGGTGCCATGCAGCCCTACCTACGCTGATGGGCAACACCACCAAAATATGTGCACAGCTGTTATCTCAGACCTCCCTATCCTCCTGCAACTCACCCTATACTAGGTAACCCCCACTTTGAACCAGGTATATGGGACACGAAGTTCCGAGCCCTGAGGGAGTCAGGACTATACCAAGCCTCCCACTTCAGCAGCACGGGACGATGGAAGCCAATTGTGGAACTTTCTGACCCCGTAGGCCAGTACCGACTGGACTTCCTAAAAGCTCTTCAGCTCTGCCACTTTCTCAGCACCATAGCAGCTCCTGATGCTACAAATCGACCCCTCATGACTTTGGAAGAGCTTTGTACAGAAACTGGTATTATACTCCATACTCTATCCCTTACATACAACATGCTAATCACACCACCAGAGGACTTTCAACTTCCAATCCTAAACAAATGGGAACAAGACCTAAATTGCCATTTGAACACCAAAAAAAAATATCCTCACATTCACACACAAATCATCCATCTGCACCAAAATCCAAGAGAAATGATAAAATCCTTACACGTTGGTACTGAACCCCAGCCTTACTGAACAAACGCTTTCCGACAACATCAGATCTTTGCTGGCGCTGCCAAAGGGAAAGAGGGACCCTGATACATATTTTCTGGTACTGCCCCCGGATCCAGAACTTCTGGAGAGGGGTCTGCCGGATAGTACAAAAATTTAGACTGTATAGCACCAGATGACCAGCATACTTCCTCCTACATGCAAATGACACCTCCGCACGCATCTACAAAAAAGTCAGCAATGCCATCTTCTAGACGCAGCCATAAGACATAAGAGGTGTATGGGGAGCTGAAACAAGGGCATCTCCTACTTTCCAAGGGATTCTGAGTTCCACGGGCCCTCCCGTCACATCTCTCCCCTTTCGGCAGAAGACTAACACAGGAGGAGACCCCAGATGGGTTGACTCCAAAGTTAGTCAGTAGTTCCAGTCCTCTAATGCCTGTATCCACACAGTACCCCAAATTGTTCCAAAAAAAGCATTACTCACCCAGCCAACCTCTGCCTCTCTCAGAGAACATATCTGCCACTGGGGAGAGGCCTGGACTGGCCCTTCTCCCTGGAGTCCTTTCTGCCGCTGGAGAGAAGACAGGGTGACTGGGCTCACTCTGTCATGCTGTTGGGGATCTGGGCCGACTGCCCAACATCCCTGGGGTATACAGGTGGAGACTGTAGTCCCATCCACCTTCACAGGAAATCCATCCTCTGTTAGTTGAGGGCAGCAGTACTCGACCCTGTTGCCAGCCCTTCTGCTGGAAACCCCACACCATCTGCTCTGGCTAGCTGTTGGGGAGGGAGGCCGACTGCCCCGCCTCCCTGGAACTCTGTAGTTGTTGCTGGTGCTGGGCAGAGATTGGTAGCAATCTGCCCGGTTGCCAGTGCTTCAACTGGGGAAGTTTCTTGTAACTCCACAGATACTGCTGTTGGTGCTGGGCAGAGCACAGTGAAGTTTGGCCCCAATACCAGCTCTTCTGCTGGAGGCTCATCAGGTTGTTCTTCCTCAGCAGAAAAGTCTATTAAACCCCCTACCTTTTATAAGTGGTGTCTGGGGATAGAGATTCACCATCTCCTGTCCATGGAGCTCAGAAGATGCTATCAGTGCTGGGCAGAGGTTAGCAGAGCTCTGCCCTGTTGTCAGCACATCAGGTTTGGGGACGGCAATCTCCAGATTTTCCACTGCCGATTCTCTGGCATGCTGCTGGACAGGCACATTCCTCCATCCAAGATCAACCAATGTCACAGAATGTCCCACACTCCACTTGAGTGTTTCTGTCAGTATACCACTTCCTCTCAGTCTGAATCTAGATATCAGATATTCCAACTGCTCCCAAGCACAAAACAAGGCGAGACTTGCTTAGATGCTAACATGGACTAACTCTCTTTATTTGAGATCGCACACAAATATATATACAGCAGAATGACTAAAACCTAACCTAATTACCATGAGCTAATTTTACTAAATCATTTACCCAGACCGATGACTGACATGACCTGTAGGACACAGACTTGTGGGAACCGAGCTTCACACAGTAGTATAAACACAATAGCAGAAGCTAATTACAATTAACAATACAAACAACAATCTCCCCCCTCAGCCTAGTCATCAACAACTATAGTAGGAGTAGACTGTTCGTCTCCTAGCCAGTCCTGGAGGCTAATGTGATCAGCTCACTCAATTAACAGGTTATGTTCAGAATCAAACAAGCCAATAATGGTCTCTAAATACATCCTGGGAGATATTGTGGACAAATATTACTGTCCCATTTTAAGTAGTCCAAGATATATTTTCTCACTCACCCTGTGTCAGGATAGCATAGGGTGACTTAGACGTAAGAGGTTTATGGGGAGCTGAAACAAGGGCATCCCCTACTTTCCAAGGGATTCTGAGTTCCACGGGCCCTCCCGTCAGTCACTGCCAGATGACCTTCAATGGTGGGTCAGCCATGGAGACGCCAAAACAGTGATGGTGGAACGATATACAGTGGTGGAGGATCTGCTTGGCCCTACCAAGGGCCCAGTCTGCCATGGCCTATTCGATTGACTGCTGCCCTTCGGAAGGACGTCCCACGGAGCCCTGGAACCAACACCCCAGAAGGCCAACAGTCACTCCCAGTACCTCCTTAGTGTTCTGTTCGGAGAGGAGGGGATGTACAATGTTGGCGATGTCATTCCTGGGGCCATACCCAGGCCCACTGCAAGAGGAGCCCATGGAATGCGGGGTTCTTCGGAGGGGGGTCTTTTTATGCCAATAAAGTATGCACCACACATCTCGACTTTGGTGAGGGGAAATTTGAGTGTGAAGTCCAAGTGAACCACCTCCCTGCCCAGGCTTTGTTGGACTCTGGAAGCATGGTGACCCTGGTTCATCCCTAGAGTAATTGGGGAAGATCGATCTGGTAAGCAAAACTTTATGGGTTGTGTGCATTCAGGGAGACAGAGTACGCTCTCATCTCGGTGTCCATCTCCACAGCATGTGGCACTGGTACTCAAGAGGTAGGGGTGGTAAAGAACTTGGTACATGATGTTATAATCGGACGAGACTGTCCATTATTTGCAAAACTGAGGGGACAAGGAGAACTACCTGAACGGTCCAGAGACTGGGGAGAAACTAGTCCCTCTGTTCCTGCTGTTCAGGGGAATAACCCTGAAATGGCAAATGTTCTTAATGTGTATTCAGTTGATGAAAATGCTAATGATTTGGTTAATGGTGATGAAAGTAGTGCTGATACTGTTAACCACTTCAGCCCCGGAAGGTTTTACCCCCTTCCTGACCAGAGCACTTTTTACAATTCGGCACTGCGTCGCTTTAACTGCTAATTGCGCGGTCATGCAATGCTGTACCCAAACGAAATTTGCGTCCTTTTCTTCCCACAAATAGAGCTTTCTTTTGATAGTATTTGATCACCTCTGCCATTTTTATTTTTTGCGCTATACACGGAAAAAGACCGAAAATTTTGAAAAAAAATGATATTTTCTACTTTTTGTTCTAAAAAAAATCCAATAAACTCAATTTTAGTCATACATTTAGGCCAAAATGTATTCGGCCACATGTCTTTGGTAAAAAAAATGTCAATAAGTGTATATTTATTGGTTTGCGCAAAAGTTATAGCGTCTACAAACTAGGGTACATTTTCTGGAATTTACACAGCCTTTAATTTATGACTGCCTATGTCGTTTCTTGAGGTGCTAAAATGGCAGGGCAGTACAAAACCCCCACAAATGACCCCATTTTGGAAAGTAGACACCCCAAGGAATTTGCTGAGAGGCATGTTGAGCCCATTGAATATTCATTTTTTTTGTCCCAAGTGATTGAACAATGACAAAAAAAAAAAAAAAAAAAAAAAATTACAAAAAGTTGTCACTAAATGATATATTGCTCACACAGGCCATGGGCATATGTGGAATTGCACCCCAAAATACATTTAGCTGCTTCTCCTGAGTATGGGGATACCACATGTGTGGGACTTTTTGGGAGCCTAGCCGCGTACGGGGCCCCGAAAACCAATCACTGCCTTCAGGATTTCTAAGGGCGTACATTTTTGATTTTACTCCTCACTACCTATCACAGTTTTGAAGGCCATAAAATGCCCAGATGACATAAAACCCCCCCAAATGACCCCATTTTGGAAAGTAGACACCCCAAGCTATTTGCTTTGAGGCATGTTGAGTCCATGGAATGTTTTATATTTTGACACAAGTTGCGGGAAAGTGACAATTTTTTTTTTTTTTTTTGCACAAAGTTGTCACTAAATGATATATTGCTCACACAGGCCATGGGCATATGTGGAATTGCACCCCAAAATACATTTAGCTGCTTCTCCTGAGTATGGGGATACCACATGTGTGGGACTTTTTGGGAGCCTAGCCGCGTACGGGGCCCCGAAACCAAGCACTGCCTTCAGGATTTCTAAGGGCGTACATTTTTGATTTTACTCCTCACTGCCTATCACAGTTTCGGAGGCCATGGAATGCCCAGGTGGCACAAACCCCCCCCAAATGACCCCATTTTGGAAAGTAGACACCCCAAGCTATTTGCTGAGAGGCATGGTGAGTATTTTGCAGCTCTCATTTGTTTTTGAAAATAAAGAAAGACGAGAAAAAAAATTTTTTTTTTTTCTTTTTTCAATTTTCAAAACTTTGTGACAAAAAGTGAGGTCTGCAAAATACTCACTATACCTCTCATCAAATAGCTTGGGGTGTCTACTTTCCAAAATGGGGTCATTTGGGGGTTTTTTTTGCCACCTGGGCATTCCATGGCCTCCGAAACTGTGATAGGCAGTGAAGAGTGAAATCAAAAATTTACGGCCTTAGAAAGCCTGAAGGCGGTGCTTGGTTTTCGGGGTCCCGTACGCGGCTAGGCTCCCAAAAAGTCTCACACATGTGGTATCCCCATACTCAGGAGAAGCAGCAGAATGTATTTTGGGCTGTAATTTCACATATTCCCATGGCATGTTTGAGCAATATATCATTTAGTGACAACTTTGCGCAAAAAAAAATAAAAAAAATAAAAAATTGTCTCTTTCCCGCAACTTGTGTCACAATATAAATTATTCCATGGACTCAACATGACTCTCAGCAAATAGCTTGGGGTGTCTACTTTCCAAAATGGGGTCATTTGGGGGGGTTTTGAGCTGTCCTGGCATTTTATGCACAACATCTAGAAGCTTATGTCACACATCACCCACACTTCTAACCACTTGAAGACAAAGCCCTTTCTGACACTTATTGTTTACATAAAAAAATAATTTTTTTTTGCAAGAAAATTACTTTGAACCCCCAAACATTATATATTTTTTTTAAAGCAAATGCCCTACAGATTAAAATGGTGGGTGTTTCATTTTTTTTTTTCACACAGTATTTGCGCAGCGATTTTTCAAACGCATTTTTTGGGGAAAAAACACACTTTTTTACATTTTAATGCACTAAAACACACTATATTGCCCAAATGTTTGATGAAATAAAAAAGATGATCTTAGGCCGAGTACATGGATACCAAACATGACATGCTTTAAAATTGCGCACAAACGTGCAGTGGCGACAAACTAAATACATTTTTAAAAGCCTTTAAAAGCCTTTACAGGTTACCACTTTAGATTTACAGAGGAGGTCTACTGCTAAACTTACTGCCCTCGATCTGACCTTCGCGGCGATACCTCACATGCATGGTGCAATTGCTGTTTACATTTGACGCCAGACCGACGCTTGCGTTCGCCTTAGCGCGAGAGCAGGGGGGACAGGGGTGCTTTTTTTTTTTTTTTTTTTTTTTTTTTCTTTATTATTATTATTTTTTTATCTTATTTTTAAACTGTTCCTTTCATTTTTTTTTTTTTTAATCATTTTTATTGTTATCTCAGGGAATGTAAATATCCCCTATCATAGCAATAGGTAGTGACAGGTACTCTTTTTTGCAAAAATTGGGGTCTATTAGACCCTAGATTTCTCCTCTGCCCTCAAAGCATCTGACCACACCAAGATCGGTGTGATAAAATGCTTTCCCAATTTCCCAATGGCGCTGTTTACATCCGGCGAAATCTAAGTCATAAAATGCTCGTAGCTTCCGGTTTCTTAGGCCATAGAGATGTTTGGAGCCACTCTGGTCTCTGATCAGCTCTATGGTCAGCTGGCTGAATCACCGGCTGCATTTTCAGGTTCCCTGTTGAGACAGGAGAGCCAGAGAAAAACACGGAAGACGTTGGGGGGGAGGGGCATTCCCTCCCACTGCTTGTAAAAGCAGTCTAGAGGCTAATTAGCCGCTAGGATTGCTTTTACATGAAAGCCGACCGCTGGCTGAAAAGAATGATACCAAGATGATACCTAAACCTGCAGGCATCATTCTGGTATAACCACTCAAAGTCGTGAATGGCGTACCTGAAGACAAAAAAATGGTTAACAATAAAGCACAGTAAACGGTAAGGTATAAAAAATTGCATACCTGAAAAGCAAACTTGATAAAACATAATAACAATAAAACATTGCAGAATAGAATACAGTAAAAAAAAACAGAACAATAGAGAGAGAATAGAGAGAGAGAGAGAGAGAGAGAACAATAAAACGACAACTATTTTTTTTTATTTTATATTTTTGTATGTGTTTTTTTTTTTTTTTTTTTTTTACACTTTTTTTTGTAACTAACTTTTATAACTGTAACCGGTTCCAGGTTCGGGTCTCTCAAAATGCGATGGCATCTTGGGAGACCCTGTGAAAGTGTGCCTAGTCTGTGCAATGCTGTACCCTACGCTAATACTCAACTAGTGAATGGTAGCGTTCAAAACATTCACCAATGCAAAGACCAGGATTGTCAGGACAGGAGGGACAATAATAGAGGGTGTCACGCCTATATCCGCGCTTGCTGCAGACACGACATCTTTTTTGGGGGGTTCGTTGGGTAGGGGTACTCGGGAGGACATAAAGAAAATGCCTCTCATGCAGCCGACTGCATTTGGTTGGGGATGTGAATGGGGGAGGTACGGGCGCTGCAGAAGCGGTGGGTTCCCAATTAGGATTGGCGAATGCAGCAGGAAGGGCACTATGGGCACGACGGGTCTGTGTTTGTCTTCTTGGTGGCAGCGGGACACTACTTGTGCTTGCCACCTCACCAGCTTGAACTGCACTTATGGGACTCGCCACGTCACCAAGTGTTACTGCAGTGCTGGTTTGACTACGACCGGGGTGTACTAGGCCGCTGGTGCTTGCCAGTTCACCAAAACGCTACCAAAAAAACTGTTAGCGATCGCAGGGATCAGGCCTGACTCTGCGAACGCTGCAGTTATGCGTTTAGTGTTTTGTAAGTGTCAGTGATCGATCGATACTGCACTTGGGTGGGCTGGGCTGGGCCGGGCGGAGGGGCAAAACGCAGGTGCTAGCAGGTATCTGGGCTGATCCCGCTAACACTGCGTTTGTGGGAACCCTAAACTGCTGGGGACGCTAGTATAGATCTGATCGGATCAGATATTGATCCGATCAGATACTATACCACTAAGGGAGGCGTATGCTGCGTGCGTGGGTGTTAGCGGTACTGGCGCTAACCTGACACTGCTTGGGGCTGGTGCTTGCCAGTTCACCAAAACGCTACCAAAAAAACTGTTAGCGATCGCAGGGATCAGGCCTGACTCTGCGAACGCTGCAGTTATGCGTTTAGTGTTTTGTAAGTGACAGTGATCGATCGATACTGCACTTGGGTGGGCTGGGCTGGGCCGGGCGGAGGGGCAAAACGCAGGTGCTAGCAGGTATCTGGGCTGATCCCGCTAACACTGCGTTTTTGGGAACCCTAAACTGCTGGGGACGCTAGTATAGATCTGATCGGATCAGATATTGATCCGTACAGATACTATACCACTAAGGGAGGCGTATGCTGCGTGCGTGGGTGTTAGCGGTACTGGCGCTAATCTGACGCTGCCTGGGGCGACGCATATCACCGCCGGGCGATCAGGGGGCTAAACTTTTATTCGGTAATAAACGGCGGGTGCCCTGACACTATAAAAAATAAACGAACTAACCAGCGTCACCCGTAACGGTTATACGGTGATCAGTGGTGAAAGGGTTAACTAGGGGGCAATCAAGGGGTTAAAACATTTATTAGGTAGTATATGGGGGTCCCTGTCGCTATAAAACGCTGACGGCGAACCTAAATATTTACCTCACTAACTAGCGTCACCAGCGACACTAATACAGCGATCAGAAAAATGATCGCTTAGTGACACTGGTGACAGGGGGTGATCAAGGGGTTAAAACTTTATTAGGGGGGGTTAGGGGGGTATCCTAGACCTAAAGGGGGCCTAACACTCACTGCACTAACACTGTAACTGTCACAAACTGACACTATGCAGTAATCAGAAAAAAAAAAAAAAATACTGCTAATGTCAGTTTGTGACAGGGGGGGGGGGGGTGATTGGGGGGGGATCGGGGGGCGATCGGGGGGGGATCGGGGGTGTAAAGTATGCCTGGCATGTTCTACTGTGTGTGTTTGTGTTGTGTGCACTTACATGTCTTCTCTCCTCGGCGCTGGACGGAAACTGCCAGACCGAGGAGAGATGACATCACATCCTCTGCCTGTGTGAAACTACACACAGGCAGAGGAGGATTCCCATTGGCTGGGAGCGATCGCGAGGGGGGGGCCACGATCGGATGGTCTCCCCCTCGCCTCCCGACTCTCCCAGTCAGATGCCGACCGCCGCTGGCACCGGGGGGGGTCCGATCGGACCCCCCGCCCGCGGGAGGCAGATCACGTGTATATATACGTGATTCTGCCTGCCCGTGCCACTCTGCCGACGTATATCTACGTTAGGCGGTCGGCAAGTGGTTAAGGATGTCAAGATGTGTGGTTCACAGACCTACCTGAACACTGATGGGGGGGTGGGGGGGGGAGAGAACCTTCCCCACTTCAGGTAATGCTGGGGGAAGAGGATGAGGAAGTGGCCTCTACCCCTGCTCTGCCAGGTTTGGGTATTCCCCAGGGGGCATTTGGTACTGCCCAGATGCAGGACCCCACTTTGGCCCATGCACGAGAACTGGTTGTAGCAGTAAATAGGGTTCCTCAAGAGCCAGGTGCGAATGAGCGGTAGGCACACTTCCTAATATGTAATTGTGGAAATTTTTATTAATGTATGTTGTCAGATGTCCCCCAGTGTCCGTTTTGCTGTAATACGCTCATGTGAGGGTATTCGCACATACAGACGTTGGAAGACCATTGGCTGTGGAAACCTTCCCGTAGACACGGCAGATCTGCTTGCTCTTTTAAGGATGTTTGTTTATGCCTCACCAAGGGACTGGCCACTCCATGGCGACCGCATTTAAACGTCTAAGTAAGCAGATCTGCGTATTTTCTTGTTTAAAAAGAAAAAAAAAAAAACAGATCTGTGTAACCATACAAAATTATGGCCCAGGCTCGCATCATTGGAAGCAGTGGGAGTGTGCACACGTGTTCAGAGCCATGTGCTTGCCGCATGGTTTTGCACCCGTCACTACTGTATTTCTATTTACGTGTGTGTGTGATTGGTTCTTTTGAATGACTACAAGTGTCTGGCTGATTCTGAAGCCACTACCTTCTTTTGTTTATCCATGTTTTTAGTATAAATAAAATGAGCCTGGCTAATCTCTGGAGCATTCTGCTAAGATCAAGGTGATACCAGCATCAGTTTGTTACTTGGAGAGAAAGAAAGGTGCACTTTCCCAGCATTATATGAGAGCTATATTTGTGCTTTTAAGCGCAAAGAAATGATATGCTTATAGGGAGAAGCTTAACTTTTGCCAGACAGTTTTGGCGGGCCAGAAAGGAAGCCAACAGATCTTCCTAATTCAGTGGACCTCGAGGGGGGGGGGGAGGAGAGACATCCAGAACCAGACCAGCAAAGGCCAGCCTATGGTAAGGCAACCATACTTCAAGTTTTTTTTTGAACATTTTTGGTGTTCTGTGTTCAGGATCTTGATTCTCTGTCCGCTGAATGAGGTAATTTCTGCCAGCAAAGAACTTTTTTTTTTTTTTTTTTTTGCTTTCTGTATAATGATGGGACTTTTATTGTAGGTTTATTAATTGGGGAAGCACCTATATTTAAATCTTCTATAGGTCCCATTTAATACAAACTTAAAGTGAATGCTGTATGTGACTGAGCAGGCTGTGAAACTGTATTCTGTGTGTATGACTGAACAGGCTGACACTGTGTGTTAAAATGGCTGCTGCATATGTAATTGACCATGTGGCTGAACGGGGGAGGGGCAACCAGTATTGATGGTCCTGTATATCTGATGTTTCAACTTTCAGAACAAAGTTTTATATGTGATATGTTTGTGATGTATATGAGAAATAGAAATTGATGAATTGTGTTTTTTTTTTTTTTTTTTTTTTTTTTTTTTTTTTTTTTTTATACCATAAGTGTTAATACTTTTAAGTAAAGGGTTTGGTTTTAAGTTGAAAATGCCTGCCGCATATTCAAGCGGCCATGCATTGTTGGGACATCACTTACAATTGGAGCTGTTTCTTGAATGGGCTACACCCTATGGGTGGTCTCAGATTTCAAGTAATAGCATGGGGGGAGTTCTGCTGACCTAACTTTCAGAGCCAAGTATTGTGTTGTGTTTGGGAACAAGAGTGTGTATGTTTGAGCCGTGTTATTTTGTGTTTTATGTAACATTGTTGTTTGGTTGGCCATGGTCCCTAGTAGTATATAGCCTAAAATGTTTGTGTGTTCATGTGGTGTCTCAAATGTGTAGTTTTTTTTTTGGGGAGAAAGTTTTGGTGTTTTAGTGAAGCTGGTTTTGGTGGGATTAACAACTGCGTTTTCTTTTGTCACCATGTGGCCATTTTCACCGCATGGCCGTGGCATGATCTTCATTTGTTGCAACTACCATTTTGTGTCAGCTGTGTTATGGGTGGAATTGCTCTGCTTTTGGGCCAGGTTTAAAAATGTGATTTTTGGTTTGTAGAGGCGCAGTTTAAGGATTTTATACTGTTTAGCCTGTAAATCATTCCAGAGTGGAAACTGCTCCAATTCAGTGTGTGTTATTTCGGTCTCAAAACTTGTGGTTTGACTGCCCAGGGGATATGTGAGTTGGGGGATTCCCTCCCCTTTGCAAAATTGGGGTTTATTCCACCCTTTCCTGGACAAGTTTTATGTTGGCCATTAGTTTTTTTTTTTTTTTTTTTTTAAGGTCTTGGTAGACATAATATGAAATTAGGCTTCCCCCGCCCTCTTCCTGTTCATTGATATTTAAATAAACCAGTTAGATGGGTTTTTAGAGCTGAGAAGACAGGAAGTCCTTTACAAGATGTGATGTACAACAGGAAGTTCTTTGAAGGTGTGCAACAGGAAGTTGGTGGGAGGAGCTTGAGGTCTTTTGACTCGTGTTTTGATAGTATGTTTGATTTCTAAATTCCAGGTGTTTTATACTTAATACAGTTTTGGGTAGAGGGCAAACAGGAGGCATCCAAGTTGTTGTAATATCTAGGTACAGATAGAAGCCATAAGATTGTTTTGAATAGTGGAGGATTTCATGGTGTTTTTGTAGTTGTCGGACAAGCACGTTTAGAAGGCTGTATATTGTGAGACCGGTCGGGCCGTGTATAATAGCCGGAATTCCAGTGTGCGATTTGTATTAGCATAAATGTGAGGAGTAGTCCGCTAGCAGCCCCGCTCAGGTCGTGTACAATAATCGGGAAGCAGGGGAGGTTATAGTGATAAAGGTGCAAACAATAACTGCTCCGAAAGTAAAGCGCAGGGTTCTCTGGATGCAGAGTTCGCCAAAAAAAGTGATTTTGAATCGTCATGGGCAATGGGTCATCCATGCAACCCAGTCAGACAGCTGCACAATACATGAAATCTGGGTATGAGGCTAAGGCCATTAGACCCCTTAAAGATTGGCATATATGGTCAGAGGGTACAGTACGGTGTATTCCTTTGGAAGGTACTTTTGATGTCTGGAGGTACGAGACCCCCGAATAAAAATACCTTGGAAGTAGTTCAGCTGTGGCTTCAGAAATCTGTAATGATTGAGTTGATGGATGTTGGTACACGTTTGTGTGATTAAAATTCTCAGGCCTATTTTTGAACTTTGTGTGGCTGGTCCATGCAATAGTCTGAGATTCTCTCGTGTTCAGGCCCGGATTTACTCCCTTTGCCGCCCCAAGGCCGGGTCCTTCAACGCCACACACACACACCACGTCCTTTATCGATGACTTCTACAATAGATCAATTAAAAACATATCTCCATACACGAGAACACTGAAAATAACTGCTTTTAATTGTACAGACTAAAAATACTTCAGGGTAAGCGCGCGAGGGGTAAGGATTTTTCACAGGCAAATTTTCAAGGCAATGGCTGGTGTTAGTGCTTCAATCATCCCCGGCACCATGGTTGGTATGGTGTCAGGATGATTGAAACACATTATTTCTATCATTACATTGTAATATAAACTGAAATAGTTCAACTCTCCATAATGCAGAATCATTGGGAGCCCTGAGCGTGTCACTTGCCACGCTGCCTGCCACCAGATGGGGATGTCACTTGCCACGCTGCCTGCCACCCGATGGGGATGTCACTTGCCACGCTGCCTGCCACCCGATGGGGATGTCACATGCCACGCTGCCTGCCGAGCCCTGAGCGTGTCACTTGCCACGCTGCCTGCCACCCGATGGGGATGTCACTTGCCACGCTGCCTGCCACCCGATGGGGATGTCACTTGCCACGCTGCCTGCCACCCGATGGGGATGTCACTTGCCACGCTGCCTGCCACCCGATGGGGATGTCACTTGCCACGCTGCCTGCCACCCGATGGGGATGTCACTTGCCACGCTGCCTGCCACCCGATGGGGATGTCACTTGCCACGCTGCCTGCCACCCGATGGGGATGTCACTTGCCACGCTGCCTGCCACCCGATGGGGATGTCACTTGCCACGCTGCCTGCCACCCGATGGGGATGTCACTTGCCACGCTGCCTGCCACCCGATGGGGATGTCACTTGCCACGCTGCCTGCCACCCGATGGGGATGTCACTTGCCACGCTGCCTGCCACCAGATGGGGATGTCACTTGCCACGCTGCCTGCCACCAGATGGGGATGTCACTTGCCACGCTGCCTGCCACCAGATGGGGATGTCACTTGCCACGCTGCCTGCCACCAGATGGGGATGTCACTTGCCACGCTGCCTGCCACCAGATGGGGATGTCACTTGCCACGCTGCCTGCCACCAGATGGGGATGTCACTTGCCACGCTGCCTGCCACCAGATGGGGATGTCCCTTGCCATGCTGCCTGCCATCAGAAGGATGAGGGCGGAACAGCGGTGCGGGCAATGAGAGATGTCATCTTTCTCCCCCACCGCCGCACCGCTGACATTACTAGCTACTCTCAATTTTTTCAAAAATGTCGCCGGGCGGCGCAATCACGCTACTGCGCATGCACCGCCCGGCCGAGCGCTTACGAGCTTTCCTGAGCCCGGCCGGCTTCGGAACGGCGCATGCGCAGTTGTGTGGTCGGCTCGCGGCCATCTTCTCTATGGGCACTGGTGCCCATAATAGACTTTAATGGGCAGCACGAAAGGGGGGGGCGGCCGCAAAGTTGCTGCAGGAGCGGCGCCGCCCCTACACCACTGCCGCCCTGAGGCCTGCCTCTGTGGCCTTGTGGCTAATCCGGCCCTGCTCGTGTTTTTCCCATTTTGTATTTTTTTTCTATTGCTAAAAGAGTGAAGGTAGCACTCCATCTGGTTGTTTTTTTTTTGTTTTGAACTATGAAATCTCCCCCACATTTGTATCATGTTTTAGTATTCTCATTGTTTGTATGTAGTAACAAGAATATGTTTGAACCTACTGTGACACTCCTCTTGCGTGTCGTGGGTGTTGTATTTTAGTAGGAACATGAAAGTAAGGGTTACAGAGGGTTTAGTTATTGTCAGTTTTGAGGAATGACAGTGACAATTTACCAATATACACAAATGTTGTATTGTTTACCATTCTTTGCAGGTTAAATATGAAGTATAGAGTAATAACTCTAGAGCCGGCCAGCTCTGCTGTTTGTATGCACGATTTTAACTTTCTAAATGTACTGCTGAACTTATGGTCCTGGATCGTATGGTGGCAGTATTGTTTGGAGAACTTATGCAGCCATCCATTTAAAGCTTACCTACGATCTCCTATACAAGCAAAGGCCTTGGCTGGGCTATAGCCATCTGCCCTGTTTTGCTTGCCATCTGGTAAGTGAGTTTTTCTTAAGGTGGTGGCACATTCTGTGATTTCACTTTGGTGTCTGTTTTGGAATAGAACTGGACTTCTATTTCATCACAATCTGAGACTGTTTTTCTACTAACAAGCAATTGACAGTAATTTAAACCTTTAAAATTAGCGCAGCTCCTCCAATTTATATACTTTTTTTTTTTTTTTTTTTAAAGTATCTTTTCAGGTCCAAGGAGTTTCTGAAAGTGTATGTACATAGAAAGCAGGTGTATGTAGATAGCTGTACACATGCATAAACACTCACGCCCAAGAAGGTAAAAGTATCATAGGCTATTTCACTGTTTCATTGTTTTTTTTTTTTTTTTTTTTTTTTTTTCTGCACCATTCTAAACCCTGCGTGTCTTCCTCCAGTTTGTAATTAGGAAGGAAAGGGAGGGATGATAGTGGTGAGATGAGTTTTCAAACCAATGATACTAACTGCTCTAATTCTAGGCAAGTTCTTTCTTTGATGGAATTTGAATCAGCAAGCGGCAATCTGGTGAAGGATGCTCACATAAGAACCTTTTTGTCAATGGTTCCAGGTATTACACCCCAGATGGTAAGCCACGCACAGGTATGCAGTGACCAGTCATTAAGTTCCCACATGTCTGGGTTATTTCCATATGAGGTTTGTTTGGAGGTCAACCAAAACCAGAGTTGTACTTTCCTCAGCAGCTGTCACCTACATTCTCAGTTGATGGGGTAAGTGCAGTCACTGTAACATGGATTTCAAAAGGTCCACCACAGGGTTCAGGTGTCCCTCCTGGACCCTGACACAATAACCAGTTTACATTCTTTACAACTAAGTGACTGGGTCATTTTAAAGAAGCTTGAGACAACTGGATCCACGCCAGCCACTGCAAGAAGCTGCACAACTACACCAAAAGAGGAGAGGAGGAGTATCTTTGTTTAATATTTTTAAAGTGTATTTTCCAACTAGCTAAGAAAGCGAACAGGACAGATGGTTGGGTCTACTGAGTCTCCACCGAGATCTAGTGCCCCAGCAATGACTGCGGTACATGCTATATATGATGTTTATATTGGTATGAGGAGTTTTGACAAACTAGTAAAATCCAAACAGACACTCGCCAATAGAATTTAACAATACATTTCTAGAGGGTAAAATGAATTATAATTTTAACAGCTCTGGTTCTTGCCAGCCTTGGTATCGGGACAACTAGGTAGTCCACAAGTGTGCTTCAACTTTAGTTTGGTACCTAATGCGGATCTACAGCTTATAAGATAATTCCCCTAATGCAAGAGGTTCATGTGTGCTGTTGAATCTCGTCTCAGCATCTTATGTCGCGGCCGATCGTGAGGATCTGATGGTGCGAGAGAAGGTAAGAATGGCAGGGACAGCTAGAAGGAATTTGTTCACCAACCTCGACCAGGTCTGGGCAAGGTTTCCTGCTTGTACACGGGGGTTTGAGCTTATGAAACGATTGAACAATTTCTCATCCATTGAGGATGGGATGTTTAATGTAACCGTTTGTAAGCTGTAAGGAAGTTCCCACAGCAATAACGGCAAATCAAGACCTTTTTATTAAAAAATGGCCCATGAATATCTATTGGCATCCAAGGGGGGTTTCTATGAATTCATAGGTAAAGATTGTTATGTCTGGATTGGGGATACTAGTGACAGTTCAGGCCCATATGGATAAGGTTTAGATCCCTACAAGGCAAAGCCAGAGCTGTAGCTAGTGAAGGTTGGAATAGTTTTAAGGGTTTGGGAATCTTTGGGGATTTTTTATTTTCCATCGGATCATGGTTGAAGGAAGCAAGGGTGTATATATTGGACGAGTGAACAGAGCCCGAGCAGAAGACCACATCTTCCTCACCAAGATGAGACACCCCGAAGCCCAATCCACGTACAAGACAGAGGATCCCAGACCGACCAGCGATTACTACAGCTCACCATGTCGTGTCATCCCTCCTGAACGGAGTCTACAAGTCAAGCCGTGTTATGAACTCGTAAGGACTGACTCATTTCCAGGTGTAAGAAGATCAAGATTCATCAAGGGACACATGCGAGCATATGACAAAGAGGAGGAGCTGTGGAATATTTTTAATTAATGTATGTTGTCAGTTTTGATGTAATACACTTATGTGAGGGTATTCGCACATACAGACGTTGGTGGAAGACCATTGGCTGTGGAAACCTTCCCATGGACACGGCAGATCTGCTTGCTGTTTTAAGGATGTTTGTTTATACCTCACCAAGGGACTGGCCACTCCATGGCGACCGCATTTAAACTCCTCAGTAAGCAGATCTGCGTACATGGGAATAATAGCATAACCATACAAAATTATGGCCCACTGAGCCATGATAGGGTATGGCTCGCGTCATTGATGGCAGTGGGAGTGTGCACATGCACACGCATGGTTTTGCACATGACCATCTGCACACGTCACTACTGTATTTCTATTTAAATATATATATATATATATATATATATATATATATATATATATATATGTGTGTGTGATTGGTTCTTTTCAATGAATACAAGTGTCTGGCTAAGCTCAAGGTGATACCAGCATCCGTTTGTGTTACTTGGAGAGAAAGAAAGGCGCTTTCCTGGCATTATATGAGAGAGCTATATTTGTGCTTTTAAGTGCGAAGAAATTATATGCTTAAAGGGAGAAGCTTAAATTTTCCCAGACAGTAATGAATTGCTTTATCGGGTTACCAAAGCGAGAGAAAATGTGGTCGAATTATTGGTACCTCAACAATATAGACACAAGGTCCTGGACCTGGTCCATGACAATGTTTTAGGGGGACACCTGGGATTTGAAAAGATGGAGGCATGGATCACGACTGGTTTTATTGGCCAGGTCTGAAAGCAGAGGTAAGGAGACACTGTACCTCTTGTCCCACCTGTCAGTTGACCGCTCCGGTGACCCACTTCTGGAGCCCTTTGGTCCCTCTGCCAATAATTGAGGTCCCCTTCGAGAGGATAGCCATGGATATAGTGGGTCCCTTGGTAAAGTCGGCTCCAGGTCACACCTACATACTGGTGATCATCGACTATGTCATCCAATATCCTAAGGCGCTACCCCTGCGGAATACCTACTCAGGCTATTGCCCAGGAATTATTCCAGTTGTTTACACGGACTGGTTTTCCCAAGGTAATACTCACGGACCAGGGCACCCCGTTTATGTCGAGGGTTATGGCCGTTCTATGCAAGCTGTTCCGGATTAAACAGCTGCACACATTGGTCTACCATCCCCAAACTAACGGGTTGGTAGAGCGCTTTAATAAGACCGTTATGCTCAAGAGAGTGGTACAAAGGGGTGGGAAAGACTGGGACTGCCTGTTACCAGCTCTCTGTTTGATATCCGGGAAGTGCCCCAGGCCTCCACTGAGTTTTCGCCCTTTGAGTTGGTATATGGGCGGAGACCTCACCGACTACTGGACTTTGTTAAAGAGGAATTGGAAAGTGAACCTATTCAGCATAGGAGTGTTTTCGAATGTCTCCCAAATGCAGGAGAGGTTCCTAACCGTGATGCCACTAGTCAAGGAACATTTGCAAAAAGCCCAGGAGGCTCAACGACGGGTCTATAATAGGGCTGCTAAAATAAGGCACTTCCAAGTGGGGGATCGAGTAGTGGTGTTGAGTCTCACTGTGGAAAGTAAATTCGTGGCCAGATGGCAAGGCCCCTTTTTGAAGTTGTGGAAAAAGTGGGAGAGGTAAATTATAGAGTCCACCAGCCAGGCAAGAGGAAACCGTATCAGATCTCATGTAAACTTGGTAAAGCCCTGGACAGACAGGGAACTGGTGACCTCCCTAGCTAGTGCAAGACATGAGCCTCGGGTTGGGGTGGAGAGTGTCCAAGTAGCAAATACCCTGTCTAAAATCCAAAGTCAGCAGGCAAAGGTGTTCTTGCAGAGAAATATAGAAACCTTTTCAGACTTGCCAGGTCTAACTAGCATCATAAAGCATATTATCACAGGACCAGGAGGTTTTTTATCTGGCCCTACCGCATCCCAGAGGCTCAAAGGAAGGCCCTTTCAGAGGAAGCGAAGATGTTAGACCTGGAGATTATTGAAGAATCGCAAAGTAAGTGGTCAAGCATGATTGTGTTAGTACTGAAACCCAACCGGACTCTGCGATTCTGCAGCGATGTCCGGAAACTTAGTGAAGTTTCATGGTTTGATGCCTACCCCATGCCCCGGGTAGATGAGCTTATTGAGAGACTAGGTCCAGCCAGGTATATCACTACATTAGACCTTACCAAGGGGTATTGGCAAATCCCGTTGACTAAGGCTGCTAAAGAGAACCTGCTTTTTCTACCCCAGAGGGGAGTTTTCAGTACAAAAGAATGCCTTTTGGACTGCAAACTGCTCCAGCCACGTTCCAACGAGCAATAGCTAGGATTTTGCAACTTCACCGGGAATATGCCTCAGTGTACTTGGACGACATAGTCATTTTTAGCAGAGACTGGGAATCACACTTGCCCAAAGTCCCGGCAGGACTCTCTTTGGAAGGGGGGGTTTATAATAAACCCTGAGAAATGTGCTTTGGGAATGGAGGAGGTGAAATACCTGGGCTATATCATGGGTAGAGGGGTGGTGAAACCTCAGGTCAGCAAGGTAAAGGCCAAGCCACCTCACAAAAAGCAGGTGCGTGCATTCCTGGGCAGGGTGGGATACTACAGGAGGTTTATACCCAACTTTGTCACATTGGCAGCTCCATTGACCGATCTGACTAAGGGTCGGAAATTGGTCATGGTGGAGTGGAATGCAGATGCTGAGAAGGCTTTTTTGGAGCTCAAGTCGGCACTGTGCCAACACCCTGTCCTGGTAGCACCCAATTTTTCAAAAGAATTTGTTGTCCAGACTGATGCTTCCGACGTAGGATTGGGAGCATTGTTGTCATAGGTTGTTCATGGCGAGGAGCACCCGGTAGTCGTCTTCCTCAGTAGGAAGTTGACACCAGCGGAGAAAAACTACGCTATAATTGAATGAGTGTCTGGCCATTAAGTAGGCTCTGGAATCCCTCAGATATTACCTCCTTGGGGAGGAAGTTTAGGCTGATTTCTGATCATGCCCCTTTAACATGGATGAGACAAGGTAAAGGGACTAATGCCAGGATTACTCGGTTGTTCCTGGCACTCCAGGAATTCAAATTTGTAGTGGAGCATAGGCCCAGGAGACTGTATCAAAATGCAAATGCCCTCTCCCGAGTCCATTGTTTTAGCTCCACTGTTGTCTCCACCTCCTTAGTGTTGGGGCATGGGGGGGGGGGGGCTATATATACAGGACGCTGTGGCTGGGTCCTGGAAGGATGCTATGTTTCTCCTCTGTTTGGACTGAGGTCCCTTTAAGGGAACAAAAAGGGTTAACTCACCTGTCAGAGGAAGTGGGTTTAGAACAAGACAGGAAGTTGGAGGTGGGTGTGGAGGTGTGTAGAGGAGACTGGATGGTGGTTTTGTGTACAACTATAAAAGTGAACGGCAGTGGTCTGCCTGGAAGCCTCCTGGCAGGGGAAGTTACCTGTGACAAAAACCAAGGACTGTAACTGTGATAGCAGTTCTGGACTCTGCAAGTCGGTGAGACTGAAATCTTTTTAGTTTGTTTTTGCTGCAGTGAAGCTTTTTAAAATTAATAAACCTCCTTTTCACTGAAAAGCGGGACGTACTAAACTGCATATTGGGATGATTGGATTATTGGCTGCAATACTGAGAACTCTCACTAGATGTCAGTGTACTATATACACATTTTATATAGTAATGACTCTGTTGTTTCTCAATATGTTATTCTTTCCTGCAGTGCTTGATACAATGTTGCAAGAAGCAGTTGCTAATGTTTTTAACTCTTCACTTGATGATATATATGCAGCTGTACAACAGGATACAGAAGTAATGTAAAAATTACATTTGACCTGTTTTTAATGGGAATATGGGTAGAATTATTTCTCATGGGGATTATTGGAGGAATATCATGTTAACACCTGACAATGAACATATTTAACCCATTACTAATATGCATATACTTTTTCTACATGGGGATTATGGGTGGAATATTGTAATTAGGAATATATTAAACCCGTTTCTGATCAGAATATGCATACAATTAGATTCCTACATGGGGATTATTGGTGGAATATTGTTTATAAATATACATAGCAACAAATTTAGCCCATTTCTGATGAGAATTTGCATATAATTTTTCTACATGGGGATTATGGGTGGAATATTGTTTATAAATATTCATAGCAACATATTGAACCTATTTCTGACTGGTTCATTTTTAAGAAGGTGAGCCGATCAACCAAGTCTGTGGACAGGCGCACTCTGATCGTTTTACAAAGCCTCCAGCAGCACTGAATGTGTGTTCAGATAGAATGCTTGATGCAGGACAGGCCAGTAGCTCAATTGCATACTGTGCAAGCTCTGGCCAGTGATCCATCCTCAAGACCCAGTAACCCAGTGGATTTTCGGTTGGAAAGGTCTCCAAGTCTGATCTTGCCCAAGATATTCCTGCACCATGTAAATCAGACGCTGACGACCTTGGGGCTGCAGATTAAATTGAACGTATCGGTCAGATGGCCACCTTCTCCACCGCTCCTTCTGTGACTGACTGAAGCCTCAGCAACACGTTGTCCAGGAGGACCAGGAAATTGTAGCCTCCCAGGCTCTGGAAACGCATTGCACAAACCTTTCTACAAGGCCTCCCGAAGATGTTTCATCCTCTGCGAAAGCTGTTTAAGTGTATAAGCTGTATAACCTTACCCTTTTAACATGGATCAAGAAGGGTTACCAGCCAGTACTGATCCCTCTCCTTGATACCACAAATACAAGGGTCCTTTCGCAGGCTTTGCAAGATCAGGGAGGCCATGCAGCGTAGGTTTGCTGAGGCATTCTCCGGAGTCCTCTGGGTCACTAAGGACGACGTCCGCAGCCACCTCCTCCAAGCCACCTACAAGTCCATGGGTTTCTGGGGACTGAAAACGATCCCTTGAAGACTGATGCTGAGTGCAAGGCTCCACCTCCATGCTGACGCAATCCTCCTACTCTTCCTGTGTCATAGGCAAGCCTGCAGGAATAATGTCTGGATAAAGGGGTCATTGGGAGTTAAGGAAGTCCTCCTCTTCCTCCCTCTGTTCTGCCTCAAGTGCCCTGTCCATTATTCCATGCAGCGTGTGCTCCAACAGGTAGACAAGAGGGACAGTATCACTGATGCATGCATTGTCACCATCCTTGTGGCCTCAAATGGTAACAGGACAGTGCATGCATCCTTGATCATTCGCCACTGGCGTGGTGAAAAAAAGCCAAGCTCCCCTGACCATGTCCTGGTGCCATACTCGCACAGGTAGTCATTGATGGCCCTCTGCTGTGTGCAGCCGCTGCAGCATTGCCAACATTGAGTTCCACCTGGTGGGCATGTCACAGATGAGGCGGTTCTTGGGCAGGTTGCATTCCTTTTTGAAGATCAGCCAGCCGAGCACTGGCATTATATGACCGGCAGAAATGCCCACAGACTTTCCTGGCCTGCCTCAGGAGATCCTATAAGCCCGGGTACCTGCACAAGAACCGCTGCACCACCAAATTAAGGACATGAGCCAAACAGGGAACATGGGTCAAGTGTCCCTGTCAGAGGGCTGAGTAGAGGTTGGTGCCATTGTTGCAAACCACCATTCCTGCCTGAAGCTGTTGTGGCGTCAACCACCTCTGAACCTGCCCCTGCAGAGCTGCCAGAATCTCTGCCCCAGTGTGGCACCTGTCCTAAGCAGACCAACTCAAGCACCATGTGGCATCTTTTTGCCTGAGTGCTTGCGTAGCCCCTAGAACGCCTACTTGGCACCACTGGTTCTGAGGTCAAATCTGCACAGGAAGAGGCGATAGAGGAGGGGGTGGAGGAGAGAGGTGTGGCAGAATCACCACTACCAGCATTTTGGAGGCATGGTGGCGGATCAAGCTCCAACAATAATGCACCCTGTCCTGCATCCTTCCCAGCTGCCAGCAGGGTTACCCAGTGCACCATGAAAGAAAGGTAATGTCCATGCCTGCTGGACCATAAGTCAGCAGTAATATGCATCTTACCGCTGAACGCCCTGTCCAACGAGGCCAAGACATTGTCTTCCACATGCCGGTAGGGAGCCGGGATGGCCTTCCGAGAAAAAAAAATGGCGTTTGGGAACCTGCCACTGAGGTACCACACATTCCACAAATTCTCGAAAGGGGGCAGAGTCTACCAGCTGAAAAGGCAGCAGTTGGAGTGCTAGCAATTTAGCCAAACTAGCATTCAGCCTCTGAGCATGTGGATGGCTGGGACCGAATTTCTTTTGACAGTTTAGCAACTGGGGTAGGGAAATTTGCCTGCTACAATCAAAATTAGGTTTACTGCTAGCAGATTGCCCATAAGTGCTTGGGACACCTCATTCTACACCTTCATTCCTCTCGGTGCAGGTCTTTGAGAGGACTGAAGGTGTAGTGGGGTTGGAGAAATGGATGTTTTCCATGCCTTAACTGCATTCAATGCAATCTTATGCTAAACGGTAATCATTATATTCATCCCACAAGCAGAGAGAAAATAATGTTTAATGGCTTTTATACCTGTCGGACATCTCATGTGGTATATATCCTTGTGTGCCCCTGCAATCTCATTTATGTGGGGGAAACAACTCAAAAAAATTAAGGATCGCATAGCACAACATCGCAGAACAATTAGACATTTGCAACCTGGTCTCCCTGTGTCACGTCATTTTTTGGAAATGGGACACAAGGAATCGGAATTGCGGTTCATGGTTTTGGAGGAAGTGTTACGTGACAAAAGAGGGGGTGACAGAATTTTAAAATTGAGGAACCGTGAAGTCTGGTGGATTAATAGATTATTCATCCCGCTGGGATGCAGAGACTGTAGACTATGATCTATTTTTATAGGTTAATCAGCTGAGAAACTTTTTATATGTACAGGGACATTAGTAACAGATATATTTGTGTATCTTCTTTTTCCCTTTAGATCCAATGGAAGGAATTCCCATTTGAGAAATTGGCTAATTATCATTATAGATTTATTATGAATAAGGAAACCCAAGACTACACTATTGTGAATTGGGTAGACGAATAAATAGCTCTGGAACGAAATCCTTGATGATATTGCATGTTGCCAATCTAGATATCCTGATGAGATTTAATTGATAACTTTAGTAATTAGAAGTTTATAAATTGATTTTTGTGTGTGTGTGCACATACATACATACATACATACATACATACATACATACATACATCTTTGGTTTGCAAGCATAATTCGTTCTAGAAACATGCTTGTAATCCAAAGCACTTGTATATCAAAGCATTTTTTTTTTTTTTTTTTACAGGGTATAAAAGAGAAGAGAGGCACCTCCTAAGGCCCCTTTCACACTGGGGCGGTGGGGGCGTCGGCGGTACAACAGCGCTATTTTTAGCACTGCTGTACCGTCGTTCTTGCAGCGGTATTCGGCCGCTAGCGGTGCGGTTTTAACCCCCGCTGGCGGCCGAAAAAGGGTTAAAATCCCTCGTACCTCGTTGATTTCAATGGGCAGGAGCGGTGAATACACCGCTCCAAAAAAGCGGTTTGCAGGACTTTTTTCACCATCCTGCCTGCGCACCGCTTCAGTGTGAAAGCCCGAGGGCTTTCACACTGAACGAACAGCGGAGGCTGTTTAGGGGCGGTTTGCAGGCGGTATTTTTAGCGCAATACCGCCTGCAAACCGCCCCAGTGTGAAAGGGGTCTAAGTGTTGCATTAAGTTGCTAAATGTTGTACAGTCATTAAATGTAACCATATTGCTACACTTAGAGGCTCCTCTCTCCTTTTTTA